>NC_039358.1:173435431-173735431 GCF_003573695.1 Papaver somniferum
CAGCCCAAGAATTCAAATCAAAAATTCATGCAGATGTGAAGAACATTTCCCGCCATTTTGAATTTTCAAATCGTGAAGAAGGGTGTCCCCCTAACCACTGTTGGGTGTCCCCTTAGTAATTTGGGTTGAAATAGTAATTCTTGGGTTGAAATAGTAATTTTTCTGGTTTCCTCCGGGACATTTCTGGGACGTTTCTGGTACATTTCTGGGGCGCCTCCAGGACATTTTTCCGGGGTGTAAATCATCATTTTTTGAGCAACTCTTTCCATACAAGGGTATTTTCTCCAAAAACACCTAAACAAACATAAAAACACAATATTAGTACAAAAATAGAGTTCCAACAATACAGGCATTGAGGACAAATTAGACACAAAAATGTGTCTATCAGGTAGTTGAACCAATATTCTTTGATTTGAGCAAATATAGCTAGTCTGAGCGAATATTGCTAATTGAATAAATATTGCCGGTTCGAGCGAATATTGCTAGTTCGAGCAGATATTGTTCTTTTGATGAATTGTTGGTAGCTGGACCAAATAAAATATTAATTTAAGTTACTAACTGCTGGGTCGAGCAAAATAAATATGAATACTAATCATGGAATCAGCATAAAATTATCAGACTGTTCGAATCTGCAAAGAATCACGTTTCTGCAGAGCTCTGGATTCAAAACCCTAATTCTACCGAAATGATGATTTATTGCAAATCAACACGGGACCGACTACATGGGATGAAGGGTTCACCATATAACGCCCAGATGCTCGAATGAGCAAAAAATACCAAAGTCTCTTGAGGGCCAGTTGGTGAGAGAATGATTAAATGCTGGTTTAATCATTTACTGAAATAATGCTCGTGTGAGCAAAAAATCATAAAACCTGATGTAGAAAATATGAGGGGCCGACCAAGAGGTCATGAGACCGGATCTTGATGGTCGTGGGACCAGTAGATGGTCGTTTCAGCGAACTTCCAATTGTTTGGAAAGAGTTCGAACCTAATATGAGCAACTGAGCAAATTAGGTTAAAATCATTAAAACATGCGGGACCAGCTGTTTGCAAGCCTCGGGGTCACCCTTGGTCGGTCAAGGGGATGTGCCTGTGTCACCATAGTATCCGTGCTTCAGTCCTGAGAATTTTTTGATATTTTCTGATGCACGTTTGAGCAATATTTGGAGAAAATATGCAAAATCCATGGTTTTGCTGAAACCGGCAAAAATACATGAGATGATGAAAATAATAAATAAACAAGGAATCACAAGGTGTGGGACCGGCCACAGCTAGGGCATGGCCGGCCGACTGACACGCGGTCCCACATGCTTTTCCCAGTTTTATGTGATTTTATGTATTTTTCTCTGATTTAAGGGAAATTCCATGAAACTGGAGAGTTTGGCGAAATTAGGGAACTTCCATGAGATGAGAGACATAAATTAAAATATAAAATAGGGAATGGGAGTGTGGTACCGGCAATGGCCGTGACATGGCCGGCCGACCAATGGGCGTGGGCCCCAAGGCACTCTTCCCAATTTTATGTAATTTTGATGATTTTAGATAATTTTTCATAAAATCAAAGGGATTTGTTGAAATCAGGGAGTTTTCATGAAATCAGGAAACCAAACACCAAATAATAATAAAATAATGGGAGTGTGGGACCTGCTAGGGCATGGCCAGCCGGCTAGTGCCCGGTCCCACAAGTTTTCCTAATTTTTTAATATTTTCCATGATTTTAGAGAAAATACATGAAATTAGGTAATTTTAGGAAAATTCATAAAATCAAGGAATTTTCATAATTTGAGAAGGAATAATAAAATAATGGGACGTGAGGTGTGGCACTAGCCACGGCCAAGGCATGACCGGTCGACCGACGGTCCCGCGACACATTTACCTAATTTTATTATTTTTTGATAAAATCATGTGATTTAGATAAAAATACATGAAATTAGGTAATTTTCATGATTTTAGGAAAAATTCATAAAATCAAGGAATTTTCATAATTTGAGAGAAATAATAAAATAATGGAGACGTGAGGTGTGGGACTGGCCACGGCAAAGACATGACCGGCTGGTGCTCGGTCCCGCGACACCTTTCCTTAATTTTATTATTTTTTGATAAAATCATGTGATTTAGATAATTTCTTTGAAATAAAGGAAATTTGCTCGAACGAGAGGATTTTCATGAGATCGTGAAAATAGTAAAAATATGGTAAAATATAAAATTGGGCACGGGACTAGTCACGGCATGACTGGCCGGCTGGTGAGCCTAGTTCCCTGGCGCTTTTGTTTAATATTTTATTATTATTATTTTCCCTTCCTATTTTGCATAGGTTCCTCGTTCGTTCGTATTTTTAAAATGCTCGTTCGTGCATTCAAAATGCTGGTCTGTGCATTATCCACTAATTACACTTGCACCATTTTTGTCAGGGCTTATTCGATGCTCAGATGTCTGTTTCGTTGAATATTTATTACTTACCTGTGGAATTCTGCTGGGAAGAACCACAGATTGAAGTAACGAAATATAGCGAGGAATCGTAGAATATTTCTGGATATTCAGGCGATTGATTGACGACTCGTAGAATATTGCTGGATATTCAGGCGATGGCTCGTAGAATATTGCTGGATATTCAGACGATTTAAGATAATTAATTGCTGGCTCTATACTAGAAGGGCTTCATGTCTAGGAGCATTAATTATCTGAGGGTTGAGCAATATGAACTTGCTGGAGTGTCATATTCCTCTTGCATAGTCGGGGAAAACTTGGTTACATCCCGAAGACGTTGTCGCTCTATACTAGCAGACATGCTGTCTAGGAGCCGCCCAATCTTTCGATTCTATACAGTATGAGATGTGTCGTGGCCTCAGCTGAGAGACTACACATCTACATCTTCTCTGAGAGACTTTCTCCATCAGAGGTGGCATGAGATTTCATGCACAGAGACATGAGTCTCGATACTCATCCGATTGCCGGATCCGGAGTAATTACTGAAATTGCTCAGTATTCATGAGATTTGACATGGCCTCAGCTGAGAGAATACACATCTACACGTATTCTGAGAGACAGCCTTCTCAGTTAGAGATTTATGACATGAGCTTTCATGCTTTAATGAGAGACATGAGTCTCAATACTCATCCGGTTGCCGAATATGGAGTATAGTTTTACAATTCTACCCTTTGTCAAAAATCCACCATCTACATGTTGTTAGACCCCCGCTTTTTCAATTGGTAGCAGAGCAGGAAAACACGTCTAAGACCTCATAAGTCTGTGTTTGTAGCGATCTTACTCTATGGACAGTAGTGTTATCTCTGACAACGCAACACCAGTTTAGAAGCTCTCTGATTTGGTTCAAAGTCTTGAGTCCCCTGAGAAATCTCTCATATCTTCTTCCTTGACTGAAACTGTGTTCGACTGGGAAAAATGCATAGATGAACAGTTGGATGATCTTTCAGATGAGGGACAAGATCTTGATGAGGAAGTCTCATAATATATCAAGCTTTTTGACCATCTCATAAAGAAAAATAAGTCAACAACTTGCTTGGCTGAATATCTAACTTCTCTATGTCAAGAAAACATGAAATTGAGAAAACTCTTTAAGGGATATGATTGTGGTTACAAACTCTTACAATTTATTCTTAAAGATCGTGAAGAAGATGTGCGTTCAAATAATGATGAATGTGATAATATTCGTCGAAATCTCTTTTTGTTGAAAGAAAGACTTGCAGAAACTGAAGCAATATATGACTCTCAACAAAAGTGTTTTAACGACAGAGAAATCAGCCTTCTCGCTAGGGAAAAACAATTGGAGGCTGATCTTGCAGCTGCTCTTGATAAGGTCAAATCACTGGAAGAGAATCTGAAAATATTCAATGCTAGCTATACAAAATTGTCCACTATGATGGGAGCATGTAAAAAACATCGTGATACACGTGGTCTGGGCTATAAAGGAATAGACGCTCCAAGTACTAGTAAGATCAATTTTGTCTGTGCTAATGACAAGTTCCTAAGTGAAAATTTCATTGACATCAAAAGTGAAAAACTTCCTTCAGCAACTACTGTTCCTATGAAAAACATTGTCCACCTTCGAAAACAGCTCATATGAGAACAGTCAAAAAGATTCTCTACAACTGTTATTATTGCGGGAACAAAGGTCAACTTGAAAGGAGATGTCGTTTTCGAATGCGGAATGAAAAACTTCATAACATTCTTGTATGGATGTCTAAATAAGTAATCAAACTTGTTTCTCTTTTTGCTGGAGTAAAAGGTCTTGTCTGCAATCAAGAAAAGTGTTGTGATGAGCCAATTCCTGATTGTAAATATGACACAAAACCTGTTTACAATTGTAAAGGGAATAATGTCATATGGACAACTGACTCTTCAAATTACTCTGTGAAGAGAAAAAGTCATCGAAGGAGAAGAAAAGTTCAAACTCCTTGCCTCACACTGAAGAAAGTTTTGAATCTAAATTGTCTGCTCCAGAATACATTCACATCAATAATCGTGTCTCGGAGCTCAAGACAAGTATAAATAGACTTGAAAAAGCGGGGGTCTAACAACACCACCCAATATTTTGCTTAGCAATCTGTATGGATTAACTCCGAAACACTTTCTAGAGAATCAACTAGACAGTCAGACTCAATCTAGGTAAAAGTATCGCAAGGAGTTAATATCTCTCTCTTGTTTTGATTTAATCAAGCTAATAGAAATCGGCGAGTCTTTAATCAAACACAAAGAATAACTTGGACGGTACCAAAGACCAATGTCCAAGGATCAATCAATGTTAATCAACAACCAAAGGTTGGATTATACTAATTGATGATCTAAACGCACAACCTGTATTATTTCAATTATAAGGATAAATCAATATAGTGCGGAAACTTAAATAACACAGACACCATAAATTTTGTTAACGAGGAAACTGCAAATGCAGAAAAACCCCGGGACCTAGTCCAGATTGAAAACACACTATATTAAGACGCTATAGACACCAGACTACTCCAAGCTAACTTCGGACTGGACTGTAGTTGAACCCCAATCAGTCTCCCACTGATCCAAGGTACAGTTGTACTCCCTACGCCTCTGATCCCAGCAGGATATTGCGCACTTGATTCCCTTAGTTGATCTCACCCACAACTAAGAGTTGCTACGACCCAGAATCACAGGCTTTGACAATAAACAAATCTATCTCACACAGACAAGTCTATCAAAGGATCAATCTGTCTCCCACAGAAAAACCCTAAAGTTTTTGTTCCGTCTTTTGATAATAATCAAGGTGAACAGGAACCAATTGATAATCCGGTCTTATATTCCCGAATAACATCCTAGATTAATCAATCACCTATATAGATGGTGGATTTTCGACAAGGGATAAAATCATAAACTCATAATTATACGAAGCTCTGATCCAGGAATCAGACGTGAGTATTGAGATACGGGTCTCTCATCGAATTCTCAACGGAGAGTACTTTCTCGCAGAGTACATGTAGATATGTAGTCTCACGACTGAACAACGGCATATCTCATGAATAGTGAACACTTTCAGTGATTATTTCTATATAGTATCACGAGATGGACGGCTCCTAGACAGCTTGCTCTGCTAGTATAGAGCGATAACGTCTTCAGGAACAAACAACGAGTTTACCATGACTATATAAAGGATATGACTTACCGACAAGCTCATATCGGGATAATTAATGCTCCTAGACAGCTTGCTCTGCTAGTATAGAGCCACAAAGTTAATTATTCCTAATTAAGATTAATTCTGCCGTGACATTCACTACTGAATTCCAATAATAATCTATTATTGCTCCTATTCCATGGTCGAATCCACGACTGGTCCCATGGAATGGCAATAAAAATTGCTCCTATTCCATGGTTGAATCCACGAATGGTCCCATGGAATGGCAATAAACAATTGTTCTGATTCTATGATCGAATCCACGGCTTGATCTCATAGAATAGAAATAACTATATTATCTCATTACTCCGATTTCATGATCGAATCCACAACTGGTCTCATAAATGGTAATAGATAAATCTTAATTACTCCGACTCTATGGTCGAATCTACGATCTCATGGAATGGTAATGCTCACTTTATTATTCTGAATTCGTAGTCGAATCCTCAACTGATCTTATGAATTAATAATAAACATCTTATTACTCAGTTTTGTGAATTATTCTCCACCGAATTCCACATTAGTAATAAATAATCAACAACCGGGCATCTGAGCTACCTCTAAGTAAGCCCCGATTCAAATGGTGAAGGTGTATTCAACGACGATACACTAACAGTCTCCGCACGAACGAGTATTTCAAAATACAACGAAACGATAAACCTATGCAAAATAGGGAAGAAAATAATAAATAATTAAAAATATTGACCAGGGTGCTGGGAACATGGACACACGACCGACCGACCGTGTCGTGGTCAATCCCACGCCAGTTTATATTTTTAATGCATTTTTATTATTTTCCATGATTCGATGAAAATTCTCTCATTTTATCAAATCTCCTTCGTCTCGAGGAAACTCCTCGGTTTCATGGTATTTTCATAAATTCGTAAAAAATAATGTAAATTTAAGGAAAGAAGTGTGGGGCGTGACCGTTGGCCAACCGGCCATGCCTTGGTCCCAGCCGGCCCCACACCTCACGGTTCCTCATTATTTTATTATTATTATTATTTCTCTAATTTCATGAAAAACTCCTTGATTTCATGGTATTTTGCACAAAACATCAAATAATAAATAAAATTATAAAAATTTGTGGGACCGGGACACTAGCCGGCCCCACACGCCCCTTGTTTTATTATTTTATTTTATTTTTCCTTGAATTCATCAAATTCCTTGATTTCATGGTATTTCTCTCAAATTAGGTAAAATTCTCTCAAATCATGAAAAATACTTAAAAATTTTATGAAAACTCGTGGGACCGGTCCCCTAGCCGGCCGGCCACACCCCCACGGTCCCACACGCCCGTGTTTTTATTATTTTAATATTTTTTGCTTCCTTGAACTCATGAAAACTCCTTCAATTCATGGAAACTCCCTAAATTCATCAAATTTCTTAAAATTCATGAATTCTTCATAAAATCATCAAAAATATTATAAAATTAAGGAAAATGGCACCACAGGACCGTGGTCATGACCGGACGACCATGCCTTGGCCTCGGCGGTCCCACGCCTCCTTATTCCTTATTTTATAATTATTTTCCATCATCTCATGGTGTGTTCCTCAGTTTCGTCGAAACCCTAATTTTGGCATATTTTCTCGAATGGATGCTCAATTGCACGCCAGAAAATATCAAAATTCTCAGGACTGAGACGCGGACGCCTTGGGGACACGAGCACGCTATCTTGACCGACCAAGATTGGCTCTTTGTCTTATAGAAGCCGGTCCCATCAAGTTTCACAGTTTTGACCTAATTTGCACAATTGCACGTATTAGGTCCAAGACTCTTCCAAACACTTTGGATTTTCATGAAGTGATCATCAGGAGGTCACGTGACTACCAGGGCCGGTTTCATGACCCCATGGTCGGTCCCTCACTCCGTCATAATTAATTAGGTTTTCTCACCTAAGGCTCAGACGAGCATTTTCGAATAAATGATTAAACCAGCATTTAATCACTCTTTCACCAACAAATCGTCAACTCTTCAGGAGTTATTTGTATTTGCTCACGTGAGCATATGGACACTACATGGATGATCCACGGTCCCACGTAGTCGCTCCCTCCTTCGTCCCATGGTTAAACTTCTGACGAACCATGAATTGATCATCAATTGATCAAATTAGGGTTTCTGAATCCAAGGATCATCATTCCAGATTCCAACCTTAATAATTTTACGACGACCTCATGGTCATTAATTTTATTAATTATGATCGGTTCAACGACCAGTATTCTAATTAATATTTTTGGTACGCTGCCAATAATTCATCAGATGAGCAACACATGCTCAGACGATCAAATATTCAACAATTCATCACATGAGCAACACTTTCTCAGATGATAAATATTTGCTCGAACCAAGGAATATTGGCTCAACAATCAATATTCAACGATCCATCGAATGAGCAATACTCGCTCACTTCATCGTAAGAACTATACCTCTGTCTCATGACATGTTCAATTCATGAGTTTCAGAACATCATGTTCAACTCAGCAACTACATGGACTCATCGTCCCATCAAACCACGAAGTCATCAATTGACTAACATACCACGAGATGTCAATCGTGTCACTTTGGGGGATATCACTTAGGGTTTTGGTCTGGAGGTCTACGGCACGTGTGTTCAAACACACGATGGAATGTGAGCAAGTCGTGCAATCAGGTGAAGGAATTCATGAGGTAGTGGGTGGAAAATCGACCAAGTCTCCATACGTTGAGCAACTGGTTTCAAACACGATCTCCACTTCCCCACTCCTTGATTCCATCAAATGTCACACTTTATGGGGTCATGGTGTCTAAAATTCCATCAATATAAATAAGTATCTGAATCATGATTGAAAGATCAGCATCAACAGTATCATCAATCTCACGTCTCATCGACAACACGAGATCATCAACTCATCAATTGAGCTTTTCCTTCGTAAAACTTTTCCTTCGTATCGTCGTTATTTGTCTTTAAAACGAAGGTTTATTTCAAAATACTGTGAAAACTCACATCTCATACATATGATAAAGTTTTGTATTTACATGAAATATCATACACCAAATTTTATCACTGGACACAAGTTCATCATATGAATTTTCCTTCGAGTCGTCGTAATTTGTCTATAAAACGAAGGTTTATTTCGATTTCGTGAAAAATCATTTCTTTTATGATAAAACCTTGGTACACATGAAATTTCATAAACTAATTTTTATCACTGGACCTAGGTTCATATACTAAAAAAAAATCTCTCTCAAATCAGGGATTATTATCAGTTTTCAAAACTAACGATCGAACGAACATACGTTTTCAAAAACGAGGGTTTTTCATAAAACTCATACCAATATATACACACATGTATATGGTTTCATCATGATCAAAACATGAACAACTCATGAAGGTCACAACATCAGCAAACATCAAAAAAAAAAAAAAAAAAAAAAAAAACGCACGCACCTGGTCGGCCGGAAGTTGGCCGGCGGCGACGGCGACGACGATCAGGTGGCGGCGGAACTTGAAGCTTCTCCTACTGGCGTGAAGGAGGAGAGGTGATGGAGAGCTGGACGTGGAAAAATTAAAAAAAAGGATTAATTCCTTTTATACAATTTTTTATTTCCAAAACCTAATTTTCCAAGGATTTCCTTATTGGGCCCGTCCCGCGAATCCCGACCAACCACGGACTCGTCGTCCAAACCAGCGGTTCAACACCAATTTATGCTCATAAAAAGACACTCCAATCATGACATTGAAGCCTTCATCAAGTCGTGGTTTTCTCATGCTCTCTAAATCCGGTAACGTCTCAACTTACGACTAAGTTCAATTACTGGTATTATTATTTATGGCCGGAAAATCACCATTTAAAGCTGACTGAGGAACACAGCTTTCCTCAGTAAGCAGGGGACTTAATGTAGATGGTAGATTTTCGACAAGGGCTAAAATCGTAAACTCATAATTATACGAAGCTCTGATCCAGCAATCAGACGTGAGTATTGAGACACGGGTTTCTCATCGAATTCTCAACGGAGAGTAATTTCTCTACGAGTACATGTAGATATGTAGTCTCACGACTGGACAATGGCATATCTCATGAATACTGAACACTTTCAGTGATTATTTCTATATAGTATCACGAGATGGACGGCTCCTAGACAGCTTGCTCTGCTGATATAGAGCGATAACGTCTTCAGGAACAAACAACGAGTTTACCCTGACTATATAAAGGATATGACTTACCAACAAGCTCATATCGGGATAATTAATGCTCCTAGACAACTTGCTCTACTAGTATAGAGCCACAAAGTTAATTATTCCTAATTAAGATTAATTCTGTTTTGACATTCACTACTGAATTCCCAGAATAATCTATTATTGCTCTTATTCCATGGTCGAATCCACGACTGGTCCCATGGAATGGCAATAAACAATTGTTCTGATTCTATGATCGAATCCACGGCTTGATCTCATAGAATAGCAATAACTATATTATCTCATTACTCCGATTTCATGATCGAATCCACAACTGGTCTCATAAATGGTAATAGATAAATCTTAATTACTCTGATTCTATGGTCGAATCTACGATCCCATGGAATGGTAATGCTCACTTTATTATTCTGAATTCGTAGTCGAATCCTCAACTGATCTTATGAATTAATAATAAACATCTTATTACTCAGTTTTGTGAATTATTCTCCACCGAATTCCACAATTAGTAATAAATAATCAACAACCGGGCGTCTGAGATACCTCTAAGTAAGCCCCGATTCAAATGGTGAAGGTGTATTCAACGACGATACCGTAACAGTCATCGCACGAACGAGTATTTCAAAATACAACGAAACGATGAACCTATGCAAAATAGGGAAGAAAATAATAAATAATGAAAAATATTGACCAGGGTGTTGGGAGCACTGACACACGACCGACCGACCGTGTCGTGGTCAATCCCACGCCAGTTTTATATTTTTAATGCATTTTTATTATTTTCCATGATTTGATGAAAATTCTCTCATTTTATCAAATCTCCTTCGTCTCGAGGAAACTCCTCGGTTTCATGGTATTTTCACAAATTCGTAAAAAAATAATATAAAATTAAGGAAAGAAGTGTGGGGCGTGACCGTTGGCCAACCGGCCATTCCTTGGTCCTAGCCGGCCCCACACCTCACGGTTCCTCATTATTTTATTATTATTATTATTTCTCTAATTTCATGAAAAACTCCTTGATTTCATGGTATTTTGCACAAAACATCAAATAATAAATAAAATTATGAAAACTTGTGGGACTAGGCCACTAGCCGGCCGGCCATGCCCTAGCCGGTCCCACACGCCCCTTGTTTTATTATTTTATTTTATTTTTCCTTGAATTCATCAAATTCCTTGATTTCATGGTATTTCTCTCAAATTAGGAAAAATTCCCTCAAATCATGAAAAATACTTAAAAAATATAAAAAATATAAAAAAATTATGAAAACTCGTGGGACCGGTCCCCTAGCCGGCCGGCCACGCCCCCACGGTCCCACACGCCCGTGTTTTTATTATTTTAATATTTTTTGCTTCCTTGAACTCATGAAAACTCCTTCAATTCATGGAAACTCCCTAAATTCATCAAATTTCTTAAAATTCATGAATTCTTCATAAAATCATCAAAAATATTATAAAATTAAGGAAAATGGCATCACGCGACCGTGGTCACGACCGGCCGACCATGCCTTGGCCTCGGCGGTCCCACGCCTCATTATTCCTTATTTTATAATTATTTTCCATCATCTCATGGTGTTTTCCTCAGTTTCGTCGAAACCCTAATTTTGGCATATTTTCTCGAATGGATGCTCAATTGCACGCCAGAAAATATCAAAATTCTCAGGACTGAGACGTGAACGCCTTGGGGACACGAGCACGCTACCTTGACCGACCAAGATTGGCTCTTTGGCTTACAAAATCTGGTCTCATCAAGTTTCACAGTTTTGACCTTATTTGCACAATTGCACTATTAGGTCCAAGACTCTTCCAAACACTTTGGATTTTCATGAAGTGATCATCAGGCGGTCACGAGACTACCAGGGACGGTTTCATGACCTCATGGTCGGTCCCTCACTCTGTCATAATTACTTAGGTTTTCTCACCTAAAGCTCAGACGAGCATTTTCGAATAAATGATTAAAGCAGCATTTAATCATTCTTTCACCAACAAATCGTCAACTCTTCAGGAGTTCTTTGTATTTGCTCACGTGAGCATATGGACACTACATGGTTGATCCACGGTCCCATGTAGTCGCTCCCTCCTTCGTCCCATGGTTAAACTTCTGACGAACCATGAATTGATCAAATCTCAAGCCAATCAATCTGATTGTACTCGTACGACAGAAGATGCAAGATCAGATCACACAACTATGGTAAAAGTAGTATCGGACTGGCTTCACAATCCCAATGAAGTCTTTAAGTCGTTAACTGGGTTTTAGAAGAAGAAAACCAAAGGTTAAAGGAGAACCGACTCTAGTATGCAAACTAGTATCACACATAAGGTGTGGGGATTAGTTTTGCACAATACTAGATGTCTTCTTTATATAGTCTTTCAAATCAGGGTTTTGCCTTGGTAACAAAGCAATCAATATTCACCGTTAGATGAAAACCTGATTTAGATTCAAGCTAATATTTCTCAAACGTTAGATCGAAAACTTAGCTTGTTATACACAAATGAACTGCACGCTTCTAGGTTTGTTAATCGCACCCAAACGTGTACATTGTCGGTTCAACAATAGTTAACCAAAAGGTTAGCCATATGAGCATTTCATATCAACCATGTTCTTCTTCACCATAACTAGTTCAAATGACTCAAATGAACTAGTTAGAGAGTTGTTCAATTGCAAGGAAATCTTATGTAACTACACAAGACACAATTTAAGCAAAGATGATTTGATTCACTTGAATCGGTTCATGAACTTTTATAGCCACAGTTTGCAAACTGCATTCCTTAGTCTTTTTAAAGTTTAAGTTCAAAAATCATCTTCAGATATATAACCTTCTTAAGTTCGCACACTAGGTTCGCGGACTTAAGCAACCGGCAGAGTTTACAAACTCTATAAGAAAATCTCAGCAAGAGACCTTCCGCCGGTTCGCAGACTGGATTCGCGGACTGGGTTCACAGACTGGTACTCACGCAACTAGTTTGTCAACTCCAGCAGAATTTCTCGGGATGAGAAGTTAGGCAGTTCGCGGACTTGGCAACAAGCTATTCTTTCGGTTTATCTTGATCAACAAAGTTCGCAAACTTCAGTTCAAGGAATAGGACTTATACATAAACGTGTTTCCACAACAATGCTTATGTTTATCATTGGTTATGTAATCTAAACTCTCATTCCAATCATTGAAACATTCTTAGAGGACGTTATATAGTTGTTACATCATTTCTCGTCAAAGCAATTTTCAAAGATGATTGAAACATATCATGACTTTCGTCACTAGGTAAAGATAAACTTGGTCGAAGCGAAAAACTTACCAACACATATTTAGAGATATAGATAGGCGAGGTATACTCGGATCGAAATACCAAATGTGTATAATCTAAGTCTATATATATAGCATACGACTTTTTGTCTCAAGAAGTAAGAGATAGATTAGATAGACTTTTGAGTGACAGATAAGTTCAAGTCTTCACATACCTTTTTGTCGACAAGTTCCACCGGTTCCTTGAGTAGTTTTTCTACTTGTATGATGAATCGCCATGAAGTCCTTGAGATCAACTACACTTTCTATCCTAGTCCGAGACTTAGCTATAATAGACTAGAAATCAAGACTTATAGTTTTGATCACTAACATTGACAAACATGCTTGAGATAGCAACACATGCGATTTCGACCGAGCAATGCTCTAACAAGACTTATACGCATAATTAAGAAGGAAAGGAAGGCATCATTTTCAGGTATCTCTTGCCCTCCTCTTGTTAATTCTCTTTTGACTAACCCTTTTGTTTCTTCTAAATATCTTCAAGAAAGTAAAAGGAAAAATGTCAATATTCTTGATGAGAAATATGCTCATTAAAATACAACTTGACTGCTCAAAATAGCATCCTCCTTGAAACCGTGTGATCATAATTCTCAAGAAGTTCTTTTGTCTTGAGAAAGTGATCTTTGTTGTATTATTATTGCTATTATTTTTCCTGGTAAAATGATCATCTTACTGTTGAGCCCTGCTCCATTATATTATTACATAGGGTAATATTTTTGATCAATAACTCTTGAGAATATTCTCTTTATTGCTTACCTTGAAAACTCTTGTTTTCTTCCCATTGACGGGCGAGTTGTGGTTTATCAACAATTATCTTATGTTCTTTTGAGCTAAGATTGTTTGTCAGTATGTTTAGAATTGATCTTTGATTTTTTATCAAACTACTTCTAAATTAGGCTCCATTGCTCTCTTGGTTTTGAACCTGGTTCACAACCATGAGCGTACGTGCACCCGACCCTTACCGAACGTAAACGAGTAACCCTAGGGTTTCCCTATGATGCACTCATATATATGTATCATGGTTTTCCTCTTCTCCTGATACATACACGTTCCGTAACGTCAAAAATTCTCTGAATCTTTGTGGTGCACACAATTGATGGATGCATAAAGGAAGACAAAGTTGAACAGTGCAAGGTTATTGAATTTCACGAGAACCTTATTTTCATAACTTTCTACCATGCTGTTGATCATGAAAACAAACTTCCATTTCAGATGTCATCTCAACTGGCAGGAAATCTTCGTCGAGATTTTGAGGTCGTACGTGAACAACTTGGAATTGCAACAAAGAATCTTGAATTTCTGAAAAACGAACTGAAGAAAGCAACTTATGAACTTGTTTATGTTCAATATCTGGTTCCTGGTCATGTCTGATGACTCTCGGTTGCATTCTTCCTAGGAGTTATTTTTCTTTTTATCTAGGAAACTTCTTATGAGAATTTATTCTTGTTTTTTAAGAAGGATAACTAGGGTTTGGAATAGCAATTATTGTGAGTACACATTGCTATTTCCAACGATTTTCATCTTGCAATATTTTAGATTTATTTATTTAAACTCTAAAGTTTATTTGGAAGATGATTTTTCAGTATTAATCTTTATAGTTTTATATATATATATATATGTGTGTGTGTGTGTGTTTGCATCCATGAACTATGTTTATCCCATATATGTCAAAAGTTAAGTCTATTATGTCATTATGCAAATATTGATGGAATATAGGATGAAATTTTGTTTACAAAGATTAAGTCTATTACATGTCTCTATGCAAATATTGATGAAAAATAGAATGAATCTTTGAATATTCCGTCGTATTGGTATTTCCCTAATCCACTTCTATGTGAAAGTACTGTGTGGCTCCATAAGTTCTCTTATGTTGAGCATTTTCGATTAAACTAATTATGGTTTCTCTTGTGGTTATTTTGATTGAGTATTTTGGATACAAATTCATGTTTCATGTGATTTTTTAATGTCCAAAGAAATCCTTTTTTCTTGGGAAAGTAAGGTCGCTCTTGTTGTTCTTTCGGTAATGACATTTTGTGGGGGAGAGTTCTTAATTGAACTTGTGCTTAATTTCCAAATATTTGTGGGGAGTGCGACTGTGTAATATTGTAGTAGTTTTCTTGTATCTTTATAAACTCCTTGATGAATACACTAGTTTCGACTATGTGAAATCATCGAAACAAAGTTGATATGTTCTCTTTTGGTCATGAAGTATCTCTATGGAAATTTCATTAGGATCCCATTAGTTTTCGTACCTTTTCCAATTTATGTTGAAAAAAGGGGGAGAATTAATGTGTAGTTCACACTACAAATACATATGGTTTACGGATCATTATGTAAGGGGTAGTGGTTTTCGTGTGAGATGAAGTATTGACTAAGGGGGAGTGATACATATCACCATAGTATTGTTGTCAAATTTTTGATACAATTGGACTTTGATGTTGTGTAATAATACTATGACACTATATAACAATGATTGAGAGCCGTTGTTTTCTCATTGTTATAGCTACGGATCTTTAACAACTATGATGCTGAGTTAAACACATTCAGAATCACTAGAGTACTTGGAAGTGACGAAGATTTCGAGTAATGTTGAAGAACCAAGGAAATCAAGCATTTGGATTGAGATCTACAAAGCTTATTTATTTTGTATTCCATATATATTGATATTTTTGTCACTAAAATTGACAAAGAGGGAGATTGTTAGACCACTGCTCGGTCGAACTCGCAAGCGTTTCCATCTCAAGCTTGTTGTCAAGTTTAGTTGACAAAACTATAAGTCTTGATTTCTAGTATACTTACAGCTAAGTCTCGGATTAGGATAGAAAGTGTAGTTGAGCTTTAGACATCACGGAGTTCATCGATCAAAGACGAAGAACTACTAAAGGGAGTTTTTGGAACTTCGTCAACAAAAGGTATGTGGAGTCTTGAACTCATATATCACTCAAAAGTCTATCTACTCTATCTCTTATTTGAGACAAAAGTCGTATAGCTATATAAACTTCGATAATACACATTTGATATTTCGAGTTGAGTTTAACTCGCTTACATATTTCTCGAAATATGTGTTGGTAAGCTTTCGCTTTAACCAAGTTCATCTTATATTCTTGGCGAAAGTCAAAATATGATCAGGTGAAATCACCTGGTAACATCTTACATGATTTATGTGAGACAATCATTTGATGTAGACTCGGAATGTTTCGTATTGATCATTTGATCACTTGAAAATTGCTTTGAAGCTAATAGTTTGAGTGAGACAGCTATTGTCGTCTTCCGAGAATGTTTATCTGATTGAAATGGGAGTTTAGAACAAATGACCATGATTGAGTATAACACAGTATGCGTACTTGTATGCTAACTGCTGCAAGTTATTCCAAGTCTGGGAACCATGGTATGCATACCCGTATGCGTAGTGATTGGTTTAGTAGAGGTCCGGGAACTAAGTACGCATACCGGTACGCGTACTGGCGTGAGGTTCAAGTTCCTGGACTTTACTGAGTTTGGTGGTATGCGTACACATTTGAGTACTGGTGAAACCAAACTTAGTCCGACCACTTAGGTATGCGTACCCGTTTGCATACTTGAGTGGGTTATGTTCTAAAGTCGGTTTGTTCATGAACTAATACATTTATATAATAAGGAATGCAATATTTTGCTAATCGTGGATATAATGATCATGAATTGATTCGAGTGAATGAAAATCGTTTTTGCTTCAATTGTGTCTTGTATACTTCTATGAGAATATAAACAATTGAGCAATTCTAGAACTACTTTCATTTGAGTCATTTGAACTAGTTATGGTTAAGATGAATAAGGTTGATATGAAAGTGTTCATATGGCCAACTTCGGTTAACTATTGTTGAGCTAAAAAAGGTGCACACGTTTAGGTACGGTTACTCATATCTAAATGAAGTCACTTTTCATTTGTGTTAGCAAGCTAAGTTCGATCTAACGGTTGAAAGATATTAGCTTGAGTCTAATCAGGTTTTCATCTAAGGGTGAATATTGAATGCTTTGTTACCAAGGTAACATTGATTACAAACCCTGATTTGAAGACTATATAAAGGAGAACTCTAGCAGCTGGGAAACCTAATCCCCACACCTCCTGTGTGATACTAGTTGCGACTAGAGTCGATTCTCTTTTAACCTTAGGTTTTTCCAAAACCATGTAAGTTAACAACTTGAAGACTTCATTGGGATTGTAAAGCCAGACCCAATTATTTTCTTTGTAGTTGCGTGTTCTGATCTTGCTATTTTCTATCGTGATTGAGTACTATTTTCTCTAAGATTTGCTCGAGATTTAATCTCCGATAGGAAAAATAAAAATTAGTCACAAACATCTTCGTCTCATCATTTGTGATTCCATAATATCTTGTTTCGCTACCATACGATTAAGATTATTGTGAGGTGATTGATATTACTAGGATGTTCTTCGGGAATATAAGTTCGGTGTATCAATTGGTTCATGTTCACCTTGATTTATCAAAAGACGGAACAAAACTCATAGGTATTTCTGTGGGGACAGATTTATCTATTCAATAGACTTTTCTGTGTGAGATAGATTGGTTTATCAAGTCTTCGACTTTGGGTCGTAGCAACTCTTAGTTGTGAGTGAGATCAGCTAATGGAATCAAGTGTGTAGAGTCCTGCTGGGATTCAGAAACGTAAGGAGCGCAATTATACCTTGATCAGTATGAGATTGGTTAGGGCTCAACTACATTCCAGTTCGAAGTTAACTTGGAGTAGGCTAGTATTTGTAGCGGCTTAATACAGTGTGGTGTTCAAATCTGGACTAGGTCCCGAGGTTTTCTGTATTTGCGGTTTCCTCGTTAAGAAAACTTCTGGTATGTGTGTTATTTCTTTTCCGCATTATATTTTCTATATAATTGAAATATCACAGGTTGTGCGTAAGTTCAATCAATTGTGAATCCAACCTTTGGTTGTTGATTGAATTGATTGACACTTGGATATTGGTTTTTGATACCGTCCAAGTTATTTCTTATATTCACTCGGGCTCGCAAATTCCTATTTGTTTGATTGCAGATTGAATTGAGAAATTGAGATATAACTCTTTGATATACTTTTCTTAAGATTGAGTCTGACTGTCTAGTTGATTCTCTTGAAAGTATATTGGAGTTAGGATGGGTAAGTGAAATATTGGGTGTGGTTGTTAGACCCCCGCTTTTTCACATGCAGTATCAATGATTTACGATTTTAGTCTTTGTCTAAAATATACCATCAACACGAGGAAACGACAAATGTAGAAAAACCCCGGGACCCATTCCAGAATTGAATACTCTTAGAATTAAGCGGATATACAAAATCTAAACCAACTTTGTATAGTTGAGACAAAGTAGACTACCCCTAGCTACTTAGTTTCCTCAATATCCTTGCGCTTCCGACTTCAAGAGTCACGCACTGGTACAATTCCTTTGGATCGTATTCCAAACAGTAAAGGAACAACAAATCTGTTTGGTAATAGCTTCTTATATTCTTTTCAAGATAAAGACTTCTCGTCATACGTAAAGGCTCTTCCGTTTAATCTAATAAACTCCTTTGCCTGGTTAGATCAATCTAACTTTAACTATCGAAATATTCAAGTTTAGATTCGCAATCAATCAATATATATATCAAAGAGAAACTATAAGGCAATGCCGATCTCACGCAACTTATCAATCGAATAAATCTGATTCTAGTTGGATCCCAGCCGATCAAGGTTTGTGCACACAACAATATACGAAAAACAAAAGAAATCTTCTTATTATTAAAATGCTCTTTAATCTTCACATATACCTGCACAACACCACTTGAATCTCTTGTGATCAATCACACACATAACGGAGTCTGTTAACAACGGATTATCACAAGATGTCTTTAGATCTAATAACAGTTCTAAAGATCTCGTTGATGCTTCGATCTAGTTTGAGTGAATCTTATATCAGAAGAGAAGATTCTCAAGAATAAACAAACTAGGTGCAATCAAAGTTTCAACAACTATTAGTCAATCAAATCAATCGAAAACTAATAACACTGCAATGATCTAGTTTCCCACTAGCGGTACTCGTCGAGCTTCTTGATCCCACAGAAGTCTTTAAACGAGCGCTCGTAAGAGATTTCACCTAATTAAGATACTTTCCTCTCCGAATAGACGGCTCCATCAGAAACAACAAGAAATGAAGTTTGCCTGGCTCTTAGGATATGAAAAGACGAGGGTACCCATATACACCACAATCTTTTTATTTATACACATATAATTCCTCTTACCGAAAGTGATCGTCTATGGACAAAGTCGAGACAATGCAACAAATCAGTATTCACACTTTGTGTGATTGTCTATGGATACGAGATCGAGACTAAACGACTATCAAAGTGTGATACTTGATAATATGTTCGGACTTAATCAAACTCTATAGGATCATTATCAAGTATACGGGGTTAACGTTTGTGTAATTTAATTTAAATTATATAAACAAATATAATTGCGGAAAAAAAAAAGTAAATCACACAGCAAGATTTTGTTAACGAGGAAAATTGCAAATGGAGAAAAACCCCTGGATATGACCCAAGAGTCGAAGACTTATAAACAAATCGGTCTCTCACAGATATGTCTATCATTTATTCTTTTATTCCGTCTTTTTATACAAAAATCAAGGTGAATAGGAATCGACTAATACCTCGGACTTATACTCTCGAAGAGCAGCATAGAAATATCAGTCACCTCATAATAACCCAACTAATTAACACAAAAAATT
Organism: Papaver somniferum; assembly: GCF_003573695.1. Lineage (NCBI taxonomy): Eukaryota > Viridiplantae > Streptophyta > Magnoliopsida > Ranunculales > Papaveraceae > Papaver > Papaver somniferum. Next base: position 173,455,314 of record NC_039358.1, read on the forward strand.
ATTGTGGAATCACAAGAGTCTGAGACGAAGAACTGTTGTGATTACTTTTTATATCTCACCTGTCGGAGATAAATCTTGAGTAAATTTTAGAGAAGATAAAACTCAATACGATAAAAAGTAAGATCAAATACGCAACTACAGAGAAAATAGTTGGATCTGGATTCACGAATCTCAAATGAAGTCTTCAAGTCCTTAACCTAATAATGGTTTTGGAAAACCTAGGTTAAAGGAGAATCGACTCTAGTTTGCAACTAGGACACACGAAAGTGTTAGGATTAGGTTTCCCAGATGCTAGAGTTCTCCCTTAAATAGCCATTCAAATCATGATTGCTTACAATCAAAGCTAAGATAGCTTAGTAACAAAGCACTGAATATTCACCGTTTGGATGAACTCCTGATTTAATATTCAAGCTAGGTCTGCTTAGAAATTAAGAAATCAATCTCCACGGTTAGATGGTATTAGCTTGATACACACAATTGAAATATACTTATATTTAGATATGGATGAACCGTACCCGAACGTGTATACTTAATTGGCTCAATAATATTTAACCGAAGTTAACCATATTAACACTTATAAGTTAGCCATATTCATCTAATACTTCTAGATCAAATATGATGATCAATAAATCACGATAGATAATCAAATGAATCTAAATGTGTTTCACGAGAGTTGTTCAAATGTTCATCATCTTATAGGAATATTTATATGAACCATTTGAAGCAAAATTGGTTTGGTTTGTAAAACTAGTTCACATACCTTAATACATTAAAGTTCCAGGGAATTTAAGTTCGTAAACGAATCTTGAGTTCATGAATGTGAAAGTCATACTTTACTGATTTTAGAACATAATCACTTTATTCGCAAACTGAGTACGCGAACAAGAGTTCCGAACTTGGCTTTGTCCAGCCGTTCGCAAACAACGTACGCGAATAGGAGTTCTGAACTTGGCCTTGTCTAGCCCGTTCGTAAACAATGTACGCGAACAAAAGTTTCAGACCTTTTCACAGGTAAACCAGTTCGCAAACAGAGTTCGCGAACAAAAGTTACGGACCTACACTATACTTGTACATTTAGTATACAAAGTATACAACCTGTATTATACCCAGACATGGTAGGTCTAAAACTCTCATTTAATCATTGAAATATCCTTGGAAGACAACAATGGTAATCTCACACATACCACTAGCTTCAAGTAATTTTCAAGTGATTAATCAATCAATACGAAACTTCCCAAGTTGACATCAAATGATTGTCTCACACTAATCATATAGTAATTTTCACATGATCATCTTTTGACATAATATTTAGTTTCTAACAAATAAATTGTCTCAAACTAAACTCGTCAAGAATACGATGAACTTGGCTAAAACTAAAAGCTTCCAACACATATTTCGAGAAATAGATAAGCGAGATAAACTCAGTTCGAAATATCAAATGTGTATAGTGTAAAAGTCTATATAGCAATACGACTTAGTCTCATAAGAAGATAGAATAAAATAGACTTCTGAGTGATATATAAGTTTTAGTCTCCACATACCTTTTGTTGATGAAGTTCCTCCAAGATCCTCAGTAGCTCTTCTTCTTCTTCAATTGGTGAACGACGTGAAGTCTAAAGCTCAACTACACACTTCTATCCTAATCCGAGACATAGCTATAAGTAAACTAGAATCAAGTGTATAGTTTTGAACAACTAAACTTGACAAACAAGCTTGTGATAACAACGCTTGCGAGTTCGACCGATCAATGCTCTCGCAATCTCTCCCTTTGTCAATTTTACTGAAAAAACTATCAAATACATATGGATTACAAAATAAATAGACTTTGTAGCTTCTGATCCATCATGCTTGATTTCCTTGGCTCTTCAACTTTCTTGGAATCTTCGTTACTTCAAGTTTTCCATCGATTCTGAATGTGTTCAACTCAGCATCATTGTTGTTGAAGATCCGTATCCATAACAATATGAAACAAAAGTACTCAAACATATATATATATATATATATATATATATATATATATATATATATAATGTCATAGTTTTATTGTATCGAGTCAAAGTCCAATTACATCACAACTTTGAAATAATACTATGGTGGTGTGTATCACTCCCTCTTAGTCAATACTTCCATCCCATAATGAAAACCACTCCCCTTACACAATGATTCGTAAACTATATGTATGTAGTGTGAACTACCAAATAATTTTCCCCCTTTTTGTCAATATAAATTGGCAAAGGTACGAAAACTATGGATCATAATGAAATTCTCAAGAGATAATTCATGGCTAAAAGAGAACATATCAACTTTGTTTCGATCATTTCACATAGTTGAAACCTAGTGTATTCATCAAGGAGTTTATAAAGATACAAGATAACTCTTACAAAATTCTACAACCGCTCTCCCCACAAAGATATGGCAATAAAGCACAGGTTCATTTAAGAACTCTACCCCATATGTTGTCATTCCCAAGAGAACAACATGAGCGACCTTACTTTTGCGAGAAAAGAAGGGTTTTTTTGTATATTTTGATACTTAACAGAAAAAATAAATAAAATAAAACTACTAGAAACAAATGCGGAATTTAAACAACACTACACCGGAACTTCAAGCTTTTATTGCACAAAATACATAGATAAATCCAAAGAAAAAAATCTAGAAATCTAATGAACCAAAACAACACAAACAGACTGCCGTAAGTGTTGAAACGTTGCAGTATCTAGAGGTTTGGTGAGAATATCAGCCAATTGTTGTTCAGATGGCACAAAATTCATGTTAGTAATACCATTTTCATAGAGATCTCTATAAAATGATACCTTACATAGATTTGCTTAGTTCTTGAGTGCTCAACATGATTCCCAGTGATGTGAATCGCGCTTGAGTTATCACAAAAGATCTTCATTATGCCAATGTCAATTCTATAATCAAAAAATATTTGTTTTATCCATAGAAATTGAGTACAACACGAACCTGCAACAATATATTCTGCTTCGCATGTTGAAAGGGATTGCGAATTTTGTTTGTTGATATGCCATGCCATAAGATTCAACCCTACATAGTAAAATCCCCCTGATGTACTCTTTATTTCTTCCACACATCTTGCCTAGTCAGCATCTAAAAAAGCAGTAAGATCAGTGTTAGTATCAAAAGTATAAGATATACCATAACTGATAGTGTGTTGAATATATCACATTATCTGTTTGCAGCAACAAGATGAGATTTCTTCGGATTAGCCTGAAATCTAGCACAACAACCAACATTAAAACCAATATCAGGTTTAATAGTTGTAAGATATAAAAAACTTCCAATGATCGATCGATAAAGTTTCTGATCCACATTGATTCCTTTCCCATCTCTGTGTAGCTTACAAGTAGTGGGCATAAGAGTAATTTTTGGAGTTGACTTATCAAGACTGAACCTTTTTACAAGATCCCTAACATACTTTTATTAAGATAAGTATACTCCATCCTCGTGTTGTTGAATTTGTAATCCTAAAAAGAATTTTAATTCACCAACATTGCTCATCTCAAATTCCCTTCCAAGAGAGACTTGAAAATCTTTTGCAAGTTTCTCGGAGGTAGATCCATAGATGATATCATCTACATATACTTGAGCAATAACAACATCCTTCCCACTCCATTTGGTAAACAATGTTTTATCAGATCCACCTCTCGAAAAACTTTTCCTAAAAACAGAAGTAGTTAGTTTTTTGAACCAGGCACGAGGTGCTTGTTTTAATTCGTACATTGCCTTTCTGATCTTTAAAACATGATCAGGAAATTCTGAAATTTCAAATCCTTTAGGTTGAGAAACATAGACCTCTTCCTTTAAACATCCATTTAAGAATGCGAATTTTACGTGCATTTGAAATAGCTTAATCTTGAGAAAACAAGCATGAGCTAATAATAATCTAATGGATTCAAGGTGATACCTTCAATATGTGAATATCCATGAGCGACAAGTCTAGCTTTTTTTCTGACAATTATGCCAAATTCATCTGACTTATTCTTGAATATCCATTGAGTACCTACAATATTTACATTAGAGGGACAAGGTACGAGTTCCCGTACATCTTGTCTTTGGGATTGATTTATGCATTGCATTCACCCAGAAGGGTTCGCTAAGAGCTTCATCAATGTTTTTTGGTTCTACTTGCGATAGATAACATCCAAAATTGCAAATAGTTTGAAGTTTTCCTCTCGTCTTAGCTGTAGAATCTTTACCTACAATAATATTGTTAGTATCATGATTCCTTTGAACCCAGAGATGTCGTGGTGGTGCACGCTCATGTTCTACAGGAATACCCTGACTAGGGGCTTTCTCCTTGTCACTACAAATGTCAGGATATGCAACTGTTGGTACAACTTCTACTGATTCTGAGATTTCTTTGACTTTCTCAATTGCCTCCGTTGGAGGCAATTCAGCAGGAGGGTCATCATGACGGAAATCGCTCAGATCGTCAATAATAACATTTGTTGATTTCATCATAACGTAGGTTCTGAGATTGTATACTCGAAAACCACGGCTGTGAGATGCATAGCCAAAGAAAATACCTTCATCTCTTTTGGAATCAAATTTTCCTTTCTGTTTTTGATCTTTTATAATGTATCACTTACTGCCAAACACTATGAGATAGTGTAAGTTGGACTTCTTACCGTACCACAACTCGTAAGGAGTATTTAGGGTTTTAGACCGTAAATAAACACGGTTGATCAAATAGCATGTTGTAAAAACAGTTTCTCCCAAAAATTTCAACAGTAAGTTTTTGTTATGGAGCATTACCCTTTCCATTTCCTGAATGTTCCTATTCTTCCTTTCTGCAACTCCATTAGCTTGTGGAGTAATGGGTGGTGAGTATTGCTGAATAATTCCCAGTTTATCACAGAATTCAAACACTTCGGTGTTCTTGAATTCAGTTACACAATCACTTCTAATTTTCTTTAGCTTGCGACCCTGTTCGTTCTGGATTCCATTAACAATAATCTTGAATTCACTTAGGGTTTTATTCGTATGAGCCAAAAATGCTACCCAAGTGAATCTGGTGTTATCATCTACCATTACCAAGGCGTACTTCTTCTCAGCAACAGTAGGCTGTTTAATAGGACCGAAGAGATCCATATGAATTAAATCAAGTGGAGCTTTAGTGAGAATATCTAGAGATGATTTACGTGGAACTTTTGCTTGTTTATCCTTTTGACAAGCACCAGACACCATCAATCTTAACGTTGATTTTGGGAACACCTCTAATAAGTTCTTTGTTAATGATCTTAGTTTGAAGGCGGTAATTGATGTAACCAAAACGTTCATGCCAAAGATGTGTAGATTTCACCTTAGTCAAATTTCAATAATTATTAAACTGGGTATCCAAGAGATAACAATTATTTTTACCATGAGTTCCCTGAAAAATTACTTTTCCAGTCTTGTCTACCATGTCACATCTTGCACTGGAAACAACTTTATGGCCTTTGTCACAAATTTGACTAATATAAAGAAGATTAGAAGTCATACTTCTAACGTATATGACATCATGGATTTCAGGAACACCTGGTAATTTGATCGTCCACTTTTTGCTTATGTAGCAACAACTCCTATCTCCGAATGTTATTGGTCCTCCTTCAAAATCGTTCGAGTTCACAAACCAAGAAAGATCTCCAGTCATATGCCGGATACATCCACTATCAAGAAACCATTGAAAGGGTGATGTTGATTTTAGAGCAAAAGCTCCCATACTAACACTACTTTACCATTTGGGGTTTCTTGATAGTTTTGTACACCTTCTTAAAATGGTAAATAGTTGTTCAACTTTCTTGTGAAGATCACTAGAAACCTTTAAACTTTTCTTAAAAGGCATACATGTATGTTGAAAATGATCACGAGAACCACAAAACATGCATGCACCAACATCTCTAAACTCATCTGAGAAATTCTGAGTCACATCAGGTTTTGCAAATCCTAAACCTCGCTTATCTCCTGACTTACGACAATCCTTCAAAGAAGAATTAAAGGAGTTTCTCAAATTCATTGAATATTCTTTGACAGACTTCAAATCCTTACTTTTAGCAATATCTGGAACAAGATCAATATTGATACGGATTTGCTCATCTAACTTCTTCTGGAGATCAACTACTTGTTCAGAGCAATCTCTAAGATTAGAGTTTTTGATACAAATTTTGCAATGCAGACCATCAATTTTCCTTATCAATCGTTGTTTCTCTCGACAAATATTTTTGATGATTTTCTCGAGATCAAAACACCCAGCCACATCGATGGTTTCTGGAACACACTTGGAGTTAGGTAGATCTAAAACTGGTGAAGCGTCAACAGAGATTTTATTGTCCATACTCATTGGATTGCTTCAAACACAGACTTGTGAAGTCTTAGCGTGTTTGCCTGCTCTGATACCAATTGAAAAAGCGGGGGGTATAACAACCACAACCAATAATTCGTTCGGAAATCTGTATGGACTAAACTCCAATATAATTCCGAGTACACCAACTTAAAATTGAGACTCAATCAAGAAATATATCAAAGAGCTTTATCTCTTTCTCAATACAATCAGCAAATCAAACAGATAGAAATCCATGAGCCTGATTGATATAAGAAATACTTGGTCGGTACCAAAGACTAATGCCCAAGTGTCAATCAAGTTATATCCAACAAACAAGGTCGGATTTATCAACTGTGATTGAACTACGCATAACCTGTGATATTCCAATTAGATAAACAAATATAACGCGGAAAAGAAATAACACAGACACCAGAAATTTTGTTAACAAGGAAACTGCAAATGCAGAAAAAACCCGGGACCTAGTCCAGATTTGAACACCACACTGTATTAAGCCGCTACAGACTCTAGCCTACTACAAGTTAACTTCGGACCGGAATGCAATTGAGCCATAACCAAGTCTTACACCGATTAAGGTACAGTCGCGTTCCTTACGTCTCTAGAACCACGCCGGATTATGCGCACTTGATTCCCTTAGCTGATCTCACCCACAACTAAGAGTTGCTACGAACCAAAGTCGAAGACTTATAAACAAATCTGTCTCCCACAGATATGTATATCCTTTATTCTTTTTATTCCGTCTTTTGATACAAAGATCAAGGTGAACATGAATCAACTAATACCACGGACTTATACTCCCGAAGAGCATCCTAGAAATATCATTCACCTCACAATAACCCAACTGACTAAAAGAAAAAGTTATTACGGAATCACAAGAGTATGAGACGTAGAACTATTTTGATTACTTTTTATATCTTACTTATCGGAGATAAATCTCGAGTGAATCTTAGAGAAGATAAAACTCAATACGATAGAAAAAGTAAGATCATAATAAGCAACTACAGAGAAAATAGTTGGATCTGGCTTAACGAATCCCAAATGAAGTCTTCAAGTCGTTAACCTAATATTGGTTTTGGAAAATCTAGGTTAAAGGAGAATCGACTCTAGTTTGCAACTAGGACACATGAAAGTGTGGGGATTAGGTTCTCCAGATGTTAGAGTTCTCCCTTATATAGCCTTTCAAATCAGGGTTGCTTACAATCAGAGCTAAGATAACTTAGTAACAAAGCATTCAATATTCACCATTATATGAACTCCTGATTTAAGACTCAAGCTAAGTATGCTTAGAAATCAAGCAATCAATCTCCACCGTTAGATGATATTAGCTTGATACACACAATTAAAATATACTTATATTTAGATATGGATGAACCGTACCCAAACGTGCATACTTAGTTGGCTTAATAATAGTTAACCTAAGTTAGCCATATTAACACTTATAACTTAGCCATATTCATCTAACACTTCTAGATCAAATATGATGATCAATCAATCACGATAGATAATAAATGAATATAAATGTGTTTCACGAGAGTTGTTAAAATGTTCGCCATCTTATAAGTATAAGAATATGTATATGAACCATTTGAAGCAAAATCAGTTTGGTTTGTAATTGTACAAAGTACTTATACATGAACCAATTCATGAACATAATGCCATGGTTTGCAAAACTAATTCACATACATTAATACATTAAATTTTCAGGAACTTTAAGTTTGCAAACAAGTTCGCAAACGAATCTTGAGTTCATGAGTGTGAAAGTCACACTTTACCGATTTTAGAACATAATCGCTTTGTTCGAAAACTGAGTACGCGAACAAGAGTTCTGGCTTGTCTTTGTCCAGCTGTTCGCAAACAGCATACACGAATAGGAGTTACGGACTTGGCCTTGTCTAGCCCGTTCGCAAACAACGTACGCAAGTACAAGTTCCGAACCTTTTCACAGGTAAACCAGTTCGCAAACAGAGTTCCTCAACAATAGTTCCGGACCTAAACTAGACTTGCACAGTTAGTATACAACCTGTATTATATCCATACACGGTAGTTCTAAAACTCTCATATAATCACTGTAACATCCTTGGAACACAACAATGGTAATCTCACACATACCACTAGATTCAAGTAATTTTCAAGTGATTAATCAATCAATACGAAACTTCCCAAGTTGACATCAAATGATTGTCTCACACAAATCATATAAGATGTTTCAAGGTAATTTTCACATGATCATCTTTTGACATAATATTTAGTTTCCAACAAATAAGTTTTCTCCAACTAAACTCGTCAAGAATACGATGAACTCAACTAAAGCTAAAAGCTTCCAACACATATTTTGAGAAATAGATAAGCGAGATAAGCTCAGCTCGAAATATCAAATGTGTATAATATAAAAGTCTATATAGCTATACGACTTAGTCTCATTAGAAGATAAAATAAAATAGACTTCTGAGTGATAGATAAGTTTTAGTCTGCACATACCTTTTGTTGATGAAGTTCCTCCAAGCTTCTCCGTAGATCTTCTTCTTCAATTGGTGAACGTCGTGAAGTCTAAAGCTCAACTACACACTTATATCCTAATCCGAGACATAGCTATAAGTAGACTAGAAATCAAGTATATAGTTTTGATCAACTAAACTTGACAAACAAGCTTAAGATATCAACGGTTGAGAGTTCGACCAAGCAATGCTCTAACAGTTTTGATCAACTAAACTTGAAAAACAAGCTTGAGATAGCAACACTTGCGAGTTCGACCGAGCAACGCTCACAATAATAGGAATTATAATGCGGAAAAAAAGTAAAAGACACAACAAGATTTTGTTAATGAGGAAACCGCAAATGCAGAAAACCCCCGGGATCTAGTCTAGTTTTGAATACTCTCATAATTAGGTCGCTATACAAAATCAAATACCAACTTCGTATAGTTGAGACCAAGCAGACTACCCCTAGATACTTAGTTCCCTCAGTATCCTTGCGGCTTCGACTTCTAGAGTCACGCACGTGAATAGCAAGTCCTTTGGATCGTATTCCAAACAGCAAAGGAAGAATCTGTTTGTTAACCACTCTAATCAATCTTGGTAAAGATAAGATGAGTCGTTGACAAAGGCTCTTATGTTTAATCTAATAAACTCCCTTGTCTGGTTAGATCAATCTATCCAATAACTATTGAAATAGTCAAGTTTAGATTCGCACTCAACCGATATACATCTCAAATAGAAACTATAGAGAATGCCGATCTCACGCAACTAATCAATCAGATCTATGAAAGATAAACTGATTCTATTTGGATCCCAGCCGATCAAGGTTTGTGCACTAAATCCACAAGATACAAAAACTAATAAGAATTCTTCTTCGTCTTCAAATCTTCTATTGCCTTCAAATACCTGCACAACACCACTTGAATCTTCTTGTGATCAATCAAACACATAACAGAGTCTGTTAACAATGGATTATCACAAGATGTCTTTAGATTTAACAACAGTTTTTAAGATCCCATCGATGCTTTGATCTAGTCAGTAAATCTTATATAAGAAGTGAAGATTCTTAAGAAAAAATAAACTAGGTGCAATCAAAGTTTCAACAACCGTTAGTCAATCAAATCAAATTGAAAACTAATAACACTGCAAGTATCTAGTTTCCCACCAACGATACTCGTAAAGCTTCTTGATCCCACAGAAGTCTTTAAACGAGTGGTCGTAAGAGATTTCACCTAATTAGGATAATTTCCTCTCCGAATAGACGGCTCCACCAGAAACAACAAGTAATGAAGTTTGCCTAAATCTTAGGATAGTTTGCTAGATATGCAAACTTAAGTATTTATAGACCGAGGATGTTTGGACACCAAGGAATTTCCAAAACCGGAAATATTCTTCAGATATGCAATGAATGCCCAAATTCGGTTTTCCTAATTCCAATAAATGTTGTCCAATATTTTCTGAAACCTCTCATTGAAAATCTCCAATTAGTAAATATACATTACTTATTTTTATTCTCTAGAGGTATGCATTAATTGCTGGTAATCAAAGCATATAAAACCAAAAACCTTAATTAAAAGATTCTCGATTTATTTCGGTATATGATCACCTTGAATATCTTCGAACAATAAATGATATGAGTTAATGCTCATATTCAAAGTATGTTGACATCTTCACACAACAAACCCTAATTTCGAAACTACACAAGTTCATGAAGAAAATATGTAGTTCATGGAAAATCAGGTTTGCATCTTGGAATCGATTCTACCACACTTCCAGACAAGTTTAGTATTGGTTCTACCGAAATTCCAAGACTACTATGTGATCGTTCATACCAAGTCACATACATGGGTCCGGACCGATTATACCAATCACTAGGATCGGTTCTACCTAAACATGTTATCTACTTGTGATCGGTCACTTCAGTCACTAGGATCGGTCATACCAATTACAAGGATTGGTCACACACCCATTTATGATCAGTCACACCCATTACTAGAATCGGTCACACCAATTACAAGGATCGATCATACCATCTCACGGTGATACTTAGGATAGGTTACACCAATTACCAGGACCGATCACTCCAAATCATAAGTCTAGCTATTATGATCGTTTATACCAAGACACATAACCTGAGTTAAGATCGGTTCCACCAACTCACACATATTGGTCATCCAAAGAATATGCAATGAATAGCCGGACTAGTATACCTATTGATTTCCCTTTCAATTCACGAACTTAGTTCCTTTAAACAAATGTAAAACATTGTTTCCTAGGATGAAATCTTCACCATTAACCCATTCACATACATAATCATAAAACTATGACCATACTATTATGATCATGTCTATCTACTAGATTATTATTTATATACAAGCTTCGCATGTTATGTTTTCAATATAACACGACTTGAAAGGTACATTAGGAATGGAAACAAGTCAAGTCAGTATTACTAACCTCAAGTGGAAGGATGATGTCCTCGTTGCAGTCGTTACTTCTTCTTATTCTTCAGGTTTTCGGGGTAATACTTACACGTCTCAACATTGCTAGACTTTCTAGTTTAACCTAAACAAAGTTGACTTTAGTATTTAATCAAGCGACTCTAGATGAGTTTTAGTACTAAAATATGACAACCAAACTTGACATATAAACGCTTGGTGGGTTCAACCGAGCTATGCTCTAACAAAGATAATTGATCAAGAGCATCACAGCCGTGCCAAGAAGACCAAGTAGCCACCATGCTACTTGCAAGAGTAGCAAATTTAACGATTTTGTGTTAATGCAAAAAATTTACTTAATTTATTCAATCTTGTGTAAATGTACAAAATTTGTTTGTTTGACCTAATTTTGTGTCAACACATAAACTTTAATTACTTTGCCCTAAAATTGGCGCAAGCGCGGTATCTCAATTCCTATTTATCGAGACTAAGTCTATCCAAGCTAGGAATTTATCAATATCGTGCTCAGTGGGTACAAAACCCTAATTAGGGTCAAATGTAAGCTAGAGCCAAACCGTGACTGATTAGGTCAGTCACGGAAGGGAGATGGCCGCGCCACTTTGATAGGCTTCATGCCTCCCGTAACTGACCAATACCTTCCGCCCCTCTTCCTAACACACCAATTACCTGCTCCGCTCCCAATATACACCCGGCCAAAATAAGATAGCCGAGCCGCCCAAAATCCTATTCAGGAGAGATAGTACCGTTCAATTCAGTCGCGCAACGATCTCGACGACTCAACTTGGTCAACATATCTAACCAGCCTTTCCCCTACCATGCTCGACCTATCAGGCTCCATGGTGACTAGCTGTCACCCTTATATCTTTCCATCCAATCAGGTCGCTCATAGCTTACTTGTTCCACTCCCAGTGACCGACCAAAGAGGGCTGGTCGAGCTACTTAAAAACCTTATCTAGTTAAATAGTATCATCCAAGTCGGTCGTGGAATGGCCCCGATCACTCGACTTGGCCGACTAATTTAACTATTTTACCTCATATTGTGCTCGACCAATCAGGTGCCACTATTGCTACCTATCGCCCTTCTTCTCAATGGACCAATCAGGTTGTCCATAAATTACTTGTATGGCTCCTAATGACCGGCCAAAGAGGGTCGATCGAGCTGCCTTAAAAGTGTGCAAATTGCACATGCGACTGTCCATGTATGTCGCATGTGCCAAGCGTTTTAAGTTAATTTTTAAAAGACTTATGACTCGTTCCGGCCGTCTATTGTGAACGATATTTTACATGTATCGAGTACCTCTAGTCGACTTGTTTAATGCGAGTTGTTTTACCAAATATGATACTTTCCATGTTTCATTTAAATAACTTAAGTTGTTTAACCAAGAATACCACTACTGGTTTTTTGAGTATTTCTCCTGGAAAATCATATGAGACTTTACTTGCCACTACCCATATGCATCATAGCTTGCCTGTGATTGGTCAAAACATGCAGGTCTCACATACACCATTAACAACATATACTTAGTTGTTTAGATGATCATATATCCTCTGCTTCACTTCTCATGACCATTTTTCACATGTCCTGGTGTTAAGGAGAGGTGCTGGGTAATAACGTTTCACATGAGGCAACTTCCCAACCTAGTCATGTAGGCCAAGCTAGTAATACAAGTCGACTTCTTTTTATATTTTTTCACTCGAGACATCAAGAATGTCACAAATGGGGGATCTTCATCAGGATATTGGTCTGACAGTGTACAACATGCGGTTTGCAACGCATCCACTATGAGAAAGTGACGGGAAGAGCGGACAGTTGATAAGTAGATGAGTAGTGGGTGCATAACTGTCTAGTCATCCCTTGACAATAGGGACACGATTTTCATCATTTTCACACGATTTTCACTTCTTATCTAGTCCACAACCTCCACTTCCTACGAGATCAGGGTGTTCGACCATGACTTGATGTAAACAGATTCTTAATCCATTTAACCAATAATCAACACAAGTATCCAGAAAACATAAAGAACATACAACTTACCACTTACAAGCAAGTTTTATCTTTTGATACATAGTCATAAACAACCATACCTTACAGAGTCTATTACTCTGATCTCAATACCTTCTCTGGTTCCCTCCCTAAGATCAACCTTTCTTCTTCGTTTGTGACCGAAGCAAGACTGGAACAGCCATTTATGGGTTTAGGCTAGAATTGCACAGATTGATCTCTCGAATCTAAAGTACTCCTGTGTAGTATATTTATTTAGGGTTTAGACTCATTTCTCATCAACCTGTCCGATTTTACCATTTTCAGCATTATCAGTTTTTACCCTACTACAATTGTGAACCAGCATATTCGTGGCAATATGATGCCATGGAAGAAGAGTTGGATGGCCAATTCTTGTCTAGAATAAAGCTTATAGAAAGGTTGGAGAAAGAAACGTAAGTTAGGGAAAAACCGATACACCACGGTCTTGTCTTTGGAAATCGTCCTTAGTTGATGCTAGATGCGCAAAAGAAGTGTGCTTGCACCTGGTTTATGAAAGTGGGATCGATATGCTTCGACAAGGGTGTTCAAATACCCACATTCGATCATAACCACAAGAGGATGTGCTTATCGACTACAAATTAGTATTATTATTAGGCTGATTTTGGAAAAAGATAAAGACAAGATAAATCTGATGTGTGTGGGCAGTTAAGTGAGTTCTAAGTTTGATGAAGAATACGATATTCTTACTTCATGGAACATAGGCAATCGTGCCTCATTTGCAAGGATTGTGGAATGTTTGCAACTGTCCAAGGGATTTGTCTGTAAAAGTTATTGAGTAATATGACTTGCTGAGCTCTATGGTGATCACTACACCAAATTCTGGGATTAGAAACAGAATGAAACCGTTACGAATCGGGGTTGTAACGACCATTGCATGTTTCAAAAGTGGGTCTTACAGTTTTTTCGTAACGGCGGGTTTTGGGTTATAACGGCGTTAGTAACGGCGGAAAGCCATTACGAATTGACACGTGGTAACAGCTAAGAGCCGTTACGAAAATTATGTAACTACAGGGGCGTAACAGGTTCAAGCCGTTACGAATTTTTTTGTAACAGCAAAAAAATTACTGCCAGTCAACATTGACCTGTCAAAATTAGTTACCTGGCAGTTTGTGTTCTGCCGGAATTCCAAACTTACCCGCATACACTTATCATTCCATCCATCATCCACATTCAATAACATCAACATTCATTCAATTCACATCAACATTCATTCAATTCATATAAAAAAAATGTATGTATATATAAATTCTTCTAAGTACCAATTTTTTTTGTTAAGCATCAAATTATGAGGGAATACATAGAAAGATCCCATGTTCAGTTCATTATCAAACACTACATAGAAACGTACTCAAAACTGATATATACTTCCCAAACACCAGTTGACAAGCATTCTTCATCAAGTTTTCCATAATCCATGGCTTTAGGTTCATACTACACCATACAAACCAAAAACATTTATAAGTAAGGCTACCAGATTTATGAAATTTACAAGCAGACAAAACTGGACATACAGAGAGGTCACAGACTCTCAACATACTATTTTGCTTATGCATACAAAACTGAACATACCAAATGCAGTTGTGGGGCCACGAGTGCTACCCAAGAACTTAAGCAAAATAAGAAGCAAAAAGGTACCAGGAACATAATTACCAGGAAGAAGAGACCCAGCAAGGCCTAAACTGTAATTGTTATGAGCAACAGAAGTTGTTGTCCAAGAACATCATACTATACGAATATTTTGCAATGCTGGAGTGATCTAGGTAATCAATGCAATTGGCCATGTACTACGTGCTCTTCACAAACACGTTTTACGTCCCCTGTAAAGTACAAAAGGTCATTTAAATATTTGTACAACCAAACAGAAAGGGGCTTGAATTAAACACGAACTTCGTTATACCATAGAGTTAGCCATTGTTGTCCGTAAAATTACAATGAACAAGTCAAGTTCCTTAAGAAATGTAACGATACGTAATATTTTCGTTGGTACCCACGGAATTCTACCAGGATGGAGAGATAAGGAGCGGAAAAACGCTCTATCTTGAGAGAAAAAATTTCAACATTTCTTTGGGATCTCAGGGTTTGATATCGGAGGAGAGGAAGAGAGGAGGTTTTAGATCGTGGTTTGAATTTTCAGCTTCGGTTGCTGGTTGGTTGATTGAGGTTTTAGACGAGGAAAGAGAGGTGGATTGTCAAAAGAAGAAATTTCCAAGAAGGGAAGGAGAATCATCATTTCTCTGCGAGGTAAGGGAGAATGAAGCAGGGAGATTTCTCAGGCTTTCAATGGTTAGAAGAGGAGATGGTAACATATATTATGCTTTATGCATACCGTGTGGAGAAAGTAGTTATTATTGGAGGATTCCATGCAAGAAGATCAAAAATTTAATGGTTCAAAATAACTTGATAAAGAAGCATGTTCAACAAGTGTCAGCTAAATCTGACTTTGCAGAATCATTGCCAAGGATCTCGATTAAGCATAGAATTTATGAAGGTTTCATTCAGGTAGATGGCTTGGTTCGTTGGCAGAGAATTGCTAGGGAGGTGAGAAGACAGATGGAGTGAGATTCTTTCATTGATATGGAAATTATTGATGAGCAAACGGCGAAAGTGGTCTTGGACAAGGATTACTGGCTTGATCGCTGGAAACTAAAAAAGATTATCGTAGACAATGTAGTTGTTCATATTTCACAAACCAGAGGAAGAGAGGAGACAAGCAGGTTGAAGGAGGCAGATACAGTCTCAGGCCAGGGTCAAGCATATGGTTGAATTATTCCTCTTCAAGCAACAACTAGATATGCAAAATGGCCAAAGATAAGGGCTATTCCTATTAAAATCTGGAGTTCAAAATTATTTAAGTCCATTGGAGATTATATGGGAGGTCTTACTGAGATTGCACCTAGATCATTAAGATTGGAAAATCAGAATTTCTTCACAATTTCAGTCAAAGGTGACTTCACTATGATACCTGCGGTTCTCATGGTTGAAGATGAAGACCAAAGATGGGTTGTATCTATTGAATGGGACTTCAATTTCGTTCCTAAGAAAAAGGCACCGTTGGAGGAGTATATTAAGATACTTAACGAGTTTGATAACAGGATTTCAAATTGAAAAATATCTCTTTCCGCTATTAATGGGATCAAATCGGTGACGGTTTCTGAATCAGATTCTGGTGAGTCAAGTCAGGTGAATCATCGTACGGATTATCATGGATTGAGGAACAAGCAATCCAATTCTTCAAATACCTTGACTAATACAAATGGCTCCATTCCTAGGGGAGATGGTTAGGAAGGTGATCTATCTATCCCTAGCTCCAGAGCTTTGATTGATGGTGAACTCAATAAAGTTGTTGTGAGGGAGGTTAACGATTTTGTTTTTGAGAATATTGGAGGAGGGATGATATGTTCTCAGAACGCAATTGTAACCCCTACTGTCAATAGATTTCAGGTTCTTGTTGAGAGTGGATGTGAAGGAGAGGTTCTTATCTCAAATAGCTTGGAATTAATTGACAGTGTTTTGGCAGCTAAATCTTTTAACTTACAATGTTTGCCTGGATGTGAGGTAGGAGTTCCCAGCCAGCAGGGTAATGCAAATGATTCAGTTTTTCAAGGTTTACTAACTTTGGGGAGTGGTGGATGTGTAGGTGATGTTCCCATCACCTCCGGAGTTAATGAATCTTCTTTGGTCTTAAGTGCAAACAGAAGGTTTTCTTCCTCAGGATTCCTTGACGACCTTCAAATGGTTTTGCATGAAAGGCAGTTGGAGGAGTGAGAATTGGTTGTCCCCCAAGAAGATGCTCAGGAATCGATCCTTCTATAGGGTACTTCTTCTGTTGATTTGTTCAATGTGACAGAAGATCAAATAGTAATAAAACTTGGAGACATTCAGGGTACAAATATCGAATCTAATGAAGTAATATTTTCTAATTCAAAGTTGGTATTTGATCTATATTTCAGACTGGGAGGCATAACCAATAAGGATAAAAAGCAATCCAAAGAGGTGATCGAAGAAATTTTATTCAAGTATAGAGATAGATATAAGGCAATTGCGGATAGAAAAAGGGTACAAGATAGTTGTGATTCTAATAACTCTAATTCTTTTACAAATATGGAGGAGGAGTCGGAGGAAGTTAACTCAAGGGAGGAAAATGGTTCTAATGGGAACTAAGATCATCTCATGGAATATCAGGGGTCTGAATGCCTATGATAAACAAATTGTTGTTAGAGATTTAATTGCAACACATAGGTGTTTACTTTGCTCTATTCAAGAAACTAAGATGGCTTCTCTTTTTGATTTTTTTGATAGACAACTATGGTTCGATGATGACTTTGGAATAGAATTTATTCCTTCTCAAGGTACCGCTGGAAATAGTGGTGGGTTGGTAACTATTTGGTATAATACTTATCTGGAGTTGCTGGATAAGAGAATGGGTATTAACTCAATCTCTTGTTTACTTCGTTTTAGAATTAATGGCCTTAAATTCATCCTGACTAATGCCTACTCTCCTTGCTACTACAATGGGAGAGAAATATTTTGCAATGACTTAGCAGAGATACGATCTTGGTCTTCCGAGGCTTGGTGTTTCACAAGGATTTGAACTCAGTAACAAGCGATGCAGAGAGAAATAATCCTGGTGGTGATACAAGGAATATGGATTTTTTAAATAATTTTATCTCTGAATAGGAGATGATTGATTTACCACTAAATGGAGGGTCTTGTACTTGGAGTAACAAGCACGACGATCCATTGTTGTGCAGACTGGGTCGATGCATGGTGTGTACTTCTTTTGATACGAAGTTTAGTAGTGCTACCCAAACGACTCTGGTAAGAACTATATCAAACCATAATGCTTTGCTTTTAGAGATGACTTCTAGTGTGAGAAGTAACACAAGTTTTAAAATTGAAAACATTTGGTTAGAACATCCTGATTTTGTCAAGCTTGTGGGAATTTGGTGGAATTCTTTGGATTTTGTAGGTGCGCCTGGTTATGCTCTTTTTAGGAAGTTACAAAACCTAAAGTACTTCTGAAAAGGCGAGGGTACCCAAATATACCTCAAGCTAAAACTTTTCCTACCTATAAGTCCTTTCTCCGAAAGTGATTGTGTATGGACTGAGTCGAGACAATACAACTAATCGGTTCACACTTCGTGTGATCGTTTATGGATACGAGATCGAGACAATACAACAACGAAGTATGCTTACTTGATAAGAGGTTTGGACTTAACCAAACACAATAGGATTACTATCAAGTAAAATAGGAATTAACTTTTGTGTGATTTACTTTAAATTATAATAACAACAATTATAATTACGGAAAATAAAAGTAAATGACACAACAATATTTTTTAACGAGGAAACCACAAATGCTGAAAAACCCCGGGACCTTGTCCAGAATTGAATAGTCTCAGGATTAAGCCGCTATACAAAATCAAACCAACTTCGTATAGTTGAGACCAAGCAACTAAACATATAGTTCACCTAGTTCCGTCTGTATTCCCACGCCTCCAACTTATGAATAAGTCACGTACTTGGAACAATTCCTTTGGTTCGTATTCCAAACAGTAAAGGCAACATATATGTTTGGTAGCAACTCTTTTCAACCAAGTGATGTGAGTTCGACAAAGGCTCTTCTGTTTATCTCAATAAACTCCTTCGTCAGGTTCTTAGATCTATCTTATTCTCAACTACCAAAGGTAATTGTTAAGATTTTGCAATCAATACTTTTAATCACAGAGAATTGTATTGATGCTGATCTACACAACTAATCAATCTAATCTGCCACAAGGATAAACCGATTATAGTTGGATCCTCTATACCGAAACAAGTATTGTGCACACCAAAATATTATGAACCCCAAATTAGAAATCTTCAATATCTTCTTTGTCTTCAAATCTTCTTAGATATTCAATAAACACCTGCACACAACAACTTGAATCTCTTGTGATCAATCACGCACAGAACAGAGTCTATTAACAATGGATTATCACAAGACGTCTTTAGATCTACAAACAGTCTAAAGATCCCTGTCGAAACTTCGATCTAGTTTGAGAGAATCTTATATCATAAGAGAATATTCTCAAGCATAAACAAACTAGGTGCAATCAAAGTTCAACCACCGTTAGTCAATCAAATCAATCGAAAACACAAGATAAACCGCAATTATCTAGTTTCACTCCAAAGGTACTAATAGAGCCTCTCAATGCCAAAGAAGACTTTCAACTGAGCGATCGTAGGAGATTTCGCCTAATTAGGTTACTCTCCTCTATGAATAGGCGGCTTCACCAGTAACAACACAACCGAGGAAGTTTGCTGTCACGAAGGATTAGTTTGCTAGAAATGCAAACTTCAAGTATTTATAGACAAGCAAGTTTGGACACCAAGGAATTTCCAAAACCGAAAATATTCTCAAGATATGCAATATATTCCAAATTCGGTTTCCATAATTCCTGGAAATGCTCTATCCAAAATAATGACCGAAAATCACTTTGGAAAATCTTCAACTAGTAAATGCACATTACTAATTCACATTTTCCTAAAATAAAATTTATCTTATACTATTTGTTTTTATTTTACACACGAGGGATCTTGGTTGTCAGCCGAGCAACAAGCTGGGCACCAACTCCCTTTTGAATAGCAATGCCTAATCCATGAAAAATAAAACTACCAAGACCACTACCAGCATCGTTACTAACTAAGCAATTTTTCAGACGCTTGAAAAACATACAGTATCTTATCTAATCTCCCCTAGAGTAGTGAAAGCTAAAACACCCAAACCATAACTGAAAAGGCGAGGGTACCCAAATATACCTCAAGCTAAAACTTTTCCTACCTATAAGTCCTTTATCCGAAAGTGATTGTCTATGGACTGAGTCGAGACATACAACTAACCTGTTCACACTTCGTGTGATCGTCTATAGATACGGGATCGAGACAATACAACAACGAAGTATGTTTACTTGATACAAAGATTCCGACTTAACCAAACACAATAGGATTGCTTATCAAGTAAATAGGAATTAACGTTTGTGTAATTTACTTTAATTATAATAAAACAATTATAATGCGGAAAATAAAAGTAAATGACACAGCAAGATTTTGTTAACGAGGAAACCGCAAACGCAGAAAAACCCCGGGACCTAGTCCAGAATTGAATACTCTCAGGATTAAGCCGCTACACAAAATAACACCTAACTTCGTATAGTTGAGACCGAGTAACTAACCCTATAATTCACTTAGTTCTGTATGTATTCCCATGCTCCCGACCTATGAATACGTCACGTACTTGGAACAATCCCTTTAGTTCGTATTCCAAACAGTAAAGGAACAAGAAATCTGTTTGGTATCAACTCTATTCAACCAAGTGATATGAGTCGGACAAAGGCTCTTCCGTTTATCTTAACATAAACTCCTTCATCGGGTCTAGATCTATCTTATGTTTAATCACCCTAAGGTAATCGCTTAAGATTAAGCCAACAACACCTTTAATCCGAAGAACCGTGTTGATACCGATCTACTCAATTAATCAATCCAATCTACCACAAGGATAAACCGATTATTAATTGGATCCTCTTTTACCGAAACAATTATTGTGCATACCAAAGATTATAAAACCCAAGTCAGATCTTCAATATCTTCTTTGTCTTCAAATCTTCTTAAATCTTCAATAAAAACCTGCACACAATCAATTGAATCTCTTGTGATTAATCATGCATAGAACGGAGTCTGTTAACAATGGATTATCACAAGATCGTCTTTAGAACTAACAACAGTCTAAAGATCCCTGTCGAAACTCTGAACTAGTTTGAGTGAATCTTATATCAGAAGAGAAGATTCTCAAGAATAAACAAACTAGGTGCAATCATATTTCAACCACCGTTAGTCAATCAAATCAATCGAAAACAAAGATAAACCGCAATTATCTAGTTTCCCACCAACGGGTCGAGCTAGAGGTTCTCTATCCCAAAGAAGACTTTAAAACGAGCGGCCGTAAGAGAATTCACCTAATTATATTACTCTCCTCTCTGATAGGCGGCTACACCAGTAACAAAGAAAAAAGAGGAAGTCTGTTGTTACGAATGATTGGTTTGTTAGAAAGGCAAACTTCGTGTATTTATAGACAAGGAAGTTTGGACACCAAGGAATTTCCAAAACTGAAAATATTCTCAAGATATTCATAAATGCACAGATTCGGTTTTCATAATTCCTGGAAATGCTCTGTCCAAAAATAACGATCGAAATCTCTTGGAAAATATAATTAGTAAATGCACATTACCAATTCTGTAATTTCCATACAAATGAAATTAATAACCTTAGTTAAAATATTCTTAACTTATTTGTGTTTCGATCCTGGGATTCTCTTCCCTTAGCCGTTAAGGAATATCTTTGAACAACTATAGAAATAAACATTCTCAGCACGTATTCAAAGTTTGTCGACATCTTTACTTTGTAAGTTCTCTTCCACACTTACAACTTTGAAACCGATTTGCCACACTTCCAAACAAGTTTAGAATTGGTTCATCTGACTTTCAAGAAATATGTGATTGATCAAACCAATATTCAATCACAATCATGGGTTTATGGTTCTACCAGAATAAGTTTCGGTTCTACCTCCATGTGAGTACTACGCATAGTCAAACTAGCTTCCCAAAAGATTCGGTTGACTAGGTACTAGGATCGGTTCCCCGCATATATATGGTATCTAACTTATATGTGTTGCACATGTTCACAGGATCGATTCCCCTTTCTGATGTAAACCTTTTTGCACCCCATACAAGGATCGGTTCCCCTTGATGTACTGCACCCCTTACAAGGATCGGTTCCCCCTTTCCCATGCTAGGATCGGTTCCCCTTTCCCATGCTAGGATCGGTTCCCCTTTCCCTTATAAGGATCGGTTCCCTTTTCCTTACAAGATCGGTTCCCTTTCCCCAAGGCAGACATAATCCGATCATACCAAGGTGATTACTTAAGATTGGTTTTACTAATAAAAGTTATACCAATACAAAAGTCAGGCCTTTCTTAATAGTTCTACCAAAAACACAACAAGTTGTGAGCGGTTCTACTTTATCACACATATCGGTTGTTCATAAGATATGCAATGAATAACAAAACCAATAACACCTGGCAATTTCCTTTTCGGTTCACAAAACAAGTTTATGAACTTACTTCCTTAGAACACATGTAAACATTGTTCCCTAGGATGAAATCCTCACCTCATACCCATACATAATCACAATAGCATTCAAATGATTATGGAGTTGTCTTATCTACAAAGTTTAATGGTTAAGCAATAAACCTCGTATTGTATTCCTTGATACTATGTCTATATAGAGTTCAAATATGCTTCGCAGTTATGTTTTCAATATTCACGACTTGAAAGATACGTTAGGGAATGAAACAGTTCAAGTCAAATATCACTAACCTCAAGTGGAAGGATGATTGTTGTCGTTGTAGCTCCTTGCTTCTTCACATCTTCAAGTCTTTGCAGTACTTGTAATGTCTCATATCCTAATATTTTCAAGCTAACCTATACGAAGTTTAACTCTAGTACATTATCAAGCGACTCTTAACATGAGTTTTGATTCACTAAAATATGACAACCAAACTTGACATACCAACGCTTGGTGGGTTCAACCGAGCCATGCTCTAACAATCTCCCCCTTTGTCAATTTTAGTGACAAAACTCTTACATCATATGGATAAACAAATTACAATAATTCATTACAATCCGCTTGAATCCCGATACAACAGCACAGTGAAACTGTTTACATTCAATCCTTGAAAATGTCATTGTTGACATTATAATAACAAAGAAAATACCCCCCCTAAGGAAGATAGGTAGATATTCAATCCGCACGTCTTTGTTATGTCAATCTATATGACATGTTACTCCCCCTTAGTCTGTGCTTTCACTCTTTCGTTAGATAAAACATTCAAGTATCAATATTCTTTTCCTTAGTGATACCAATTAATATAAAATCAATGCAGTATCACTTGTTTACTCCATATATTTCTCCCCCTTTTTGTCACAAAAATGACAAAAAAACGAAAAAATAAAGGACAACACGAAAAGAATCTTACAAATCTCAGAATAGACTTGCAAACCTGTAGAGTTGGGCACGAGGGTTCCACACATCATGTTCTGATAACCAATATCAAAACCGAAACTACAAGTAGTCTTATTTTGATATGTTACCAAGGAAACAATTGCCCGAAATAATTTTTCCCATTTAGTTTAGCAAACCAAAAACAACTAATCATATTAGTTCATTTGCTAAACCGATTGTTCAAAAACAACCGCTTAATTCGATAAGACCAAAATAAAGAATAAACTTCATTTTTCTCATCAGGTTCTAATTATCCATAAACTTAGACCTTTTAATTTTAAACAAACCAAATACTAGGTTAGTTAACTAGTATTTCTTTGTTTAGGCATTCGATTAGACTTGAATAACCGAAACCTCACTTTGATAAGACAAACTAAGATCAGAATTAACTTAGTTTCTTATCCGGAATCGAATTGGACTAAACAACTCATCCCGTACACATATTATTTCGTTAAGCCATAAATAATTCATACAAACCAAAATAAATCAACTTGCATAATTATTCACCTCAACCGGAAGCAAATGAAACAATAATAGACATTATATGCACCGCAATTGCACCATAATTTTGTAAGCCTAAACAATTGATACCATACAAAAGCAAGATAACAATAGTTTTCTTAACCGGAACCAATTGAATCACACACACATTAAATGTACCGAAATTTTGTAAGCCTAAACGATTGATATCACACAATAAAGCAAGATAACAATAGTTTTTCTTAACAGGAACCAATTGAAACACACATCCACACACACATCATGGAATGAATATCAATTGAACCTAAATTTCGTTAAGCAAAAGCAACAATATATATAATATAAACTCAGGCTTTTCTTAAACAGGAAAATAATTAACTAACAAGATTGTTACCTCAAATTTCGCATCCACTTCTCCAATATGATTGCATCTTCGTCCAGGGAGAATTGATATCAAAATATCACCACGTTGTCATCCTTATGCGTGAACAAAAGAATAACAACATACCTCAACCTTTACCAGAGAAAGGTTGAAAACCGGTTTTAACAATTGCAAGCAAAAGTTGAAAACCGTCGAAACACATATGCTTTTATGCTAAACCAAAACCGATTCAACATATTGTGACTTTTTCACATATTGTTTCTATTAGAACCCCTCATAATCCTTTGATAAAGCCTACCTACTATGGCTAGAACTTAATCCTGCTAAATCAAAAAGTCACCCAAACCATGAGGGTTCACAATATATGAGATCGAATATTAAGGTATAAAACCGAAATTAAACATCCCATAAACATACATAGCAATAAGGTAAAAGCAATTAAGCAC
This sequence comes from Papaver somniferum, assembly GCF_003573695.1. Lineage (NCBI taxonomy): Eukaryota > Viridiplantae > Streptophyta > Magnoliopsida > Ranunculales > Papaveraceae > Papaver > Papaver somniferum. Next base: position 173,480,040 of record NC_039358.1, read on the forward strand.
AGGCTATGTAAACCGAAAACTATCAGAAGAAAAATTACTAATCAAATAATTTTATTCATAATAGTTTTATTGAAAGGAAAAAAAAGAATATTCGAAAATCCATATAATCAACAATAGTTTTATTCATAATAGACCAATACAATCAATGAAAGAAATCAAAAACTGATGTCTATTTTCCTTCTCATTTGTGAAACTCTGAAATTGACTTTTTAGAGTTTTTCATCCAATGTTGAAACCGGATCCGCAGATTTCATCGGAATCCAATCATCTTCAATGATCACGAGCCTAGATTCAAGGCTCACAACATTGTCATTGACTTCTTTAACTTCCTTTTCTCAAATCCTTTTCCATGTTCCTTACTTCACATAAAATTAGATCCAGCTTTAGTGAAAGATTATTGAGAAGATTATCATTGAGAGAGGAGATCTCTTCAATCCTTGAAAATGTCATTGTTGACATTATAATAACAAAGAAAATACCCCCCCTAAGGAAGATAGGTAGATATTCAATCCGCACGTCTTTGTTATGTCAATCTATATGACATGTTACTCCCCCTTAGTCTGTGCTTTCACTCTTTCGTTAGATAAAACATTCAAGTATCAATATTCTTTTCCTTAGTGATACCAATTAATATAAAATCAATGCAGTATCACTTGTTTACTCCATATATTTCTCCCCCTTTTTGTCACAAAAATGACAAAAAAACGAAAAAATAAAGGACAACACGAAAAGAATCTTACAAATCTCAGAATAGACTTGCAAACCTGTAGAGTTGGGAACGAGGGTTCCACACATCATGTTCTGATAACCAATATCAAAACCGAAACTACAAGTAGTCTTATTTTGATATGTTACCAAGGAAACAATTGCCCGAAATAATTTTTCCTATTTAGTTTAGCAAACCAAAAACAACTAATCATATTAGTTCATTTGCTAAACCGATTGTTCAAAAACAACCGCTTAATTCGATAAGACCAAAATAAAGAATAAACTTCATTTTTCTCATCAGGTTCTAATTATCCATAAACTTAGACCTTTTAATTTTAAACAAACCAAATACTAGGTTAGTTAACTAGTATTTCTTTGTTTAGGCATTCGATTAGACTTGAATAACCGAAACCTCACTTTGATAAGACAAACTAATATCAGAATTAACTTAGTTTCTTATCCGGAATCGAATTGGACTAAACAACTCATCCCGTACACATATTATTTCGTTAAGCCATAAATAATTCATACAAACCAAAATAAATCAACTTGCATAATTATTCACCTCAACCGGAAGCAATTGAAACAATAATAGACATTATATGCACCACAATTGCACCATAATTTTGTAAGCCTAAACAATTGATACCATACAAAAGCAAGATAACAATAGTTTTCTTAACCGGAACCAATTGAATCACACACACATTAATTGTACCGAAATTTTGTAAGCCTAAACGATTGATATCACACAATAAAGTAAGATAACAATAGTTTTTCTTAACAGGAACCAATTGAAACACACATCCACACACACATCATGGAATGAATATCAATTGAACCTAAATTTCGTTAAGCAAAAGCAACAATATATATAATATAAACTCAGGCTTTTTTTAAACAGGAAAATAATTAACTAACAAGATTGTTACCTCAAATTTCGCATCCACTTCTCCAATATGATTGCATCTTCGTCCAGGGAGAATTGATATCAAAATATCACCACGTTGTCATCCTTATGCGTGAACAAAAGAATAACAACATACCTCAACCTTTACCAGAGAAAGGTTGAAAACCGGTTTTAACAATTGCAAGCAAAAGTTGAAAACCGTCGAAACACATATGCTTTTATGCTAAACCAAAACCGATTCAACATATTGTGACTTTTTCACATATTGTTTCTATTAGAACCCCTCATAATCCTTTGATAAAGCCTACCTACTATGGCTAGAACTTAATCCTGCTAAATCAAAAAGTCACCCAAACCATGAGGGTTCACAATATATGAGATCGAATATTAAGGTATAAAACCGAAATTAAACATCCCATAAACATACATAGCAATAAGGTAAAAGCAATTAAGCACAGGCTATGTAAACCGAAAACTATCAGAAGAAAAATTACTAATCAAATAATTTTATTCATAATAGTTTTATTGAAAGGAAAAAAAAGAATATTCGAAAATCCATATAATCAACAATAGTTTTATTCATAATAGACCAATACAATCAATTAAAGAAATCAAAAACTGATGTCTATTTTCCTTCTCATTTGTGAAACTCTGAAATTGACTTTTTAGAGTTTTTCATCCAATGTTGAAACCGGATCCGCAGATTTCATCGGAATCCAATCATCTTCAATGATCACGAGCCTAGATTCAAGGCTCACAACATTGTCATTGACTTCTTTAACTTCCTTTTCTCAAATCCTTTTCCATGTTCCTTACTTCACATAAAATTAGATCCAGCTTTAGTGAAAGATTATTGAGAAGATTATCATTGAGAGAGGAGATCTCTTCAATCCTTGAAAATGTCATTGTTGACATTATAATAACAAAGAAAATACCCCCCCTAAGGAAGATAGGTAGATATTCAATCCGCACGTCTTTGTTATGTCAATCTATATGACATGTTACTCCCCCTTAGTCTGTGCTTTCACTCTTTCGTTAGATAAAACATTCAAGTATCAATATTCTTTTCCTTAGTGATACCAATTAATATAAAATCAATGCAGTATCACTTGTTTACTCCATATATTTCTCCCCCTTTTTGTCACAAAAATGACAAAAAAACGAAAAAATAAAGGACAACACGAAAAGAATCTTACAAATCTCAGAATAGACTTGCAAACCTGTAGAGTTGGGCACGAGGGTTCCACACATCATGTTCTGATAACCAATATCAAAACCGAAACTACAAGTAGTCTTATTTTGATATGTTACCAAGGAAACAATTTCCCGAAATAATTTTTCCCATTTAGTTTAGCAAACCAAAAACAACTAATCATATTAGTTCATTTGCTAAACCGATTGTTTAAAAACAACCGCTTAATTCGATAAGACCAAAATAAAGAATAAACTTCATTTTTCTCATCAGGTTCTAATTATCCATAAACTTAGACCTTTTAATTTTAAACAAACCAAATACTAGGTTAGTTAACTAGTATTTCTTTGTTTAGGCATTCGATTAGACTTGAATAACCGAAACCTCACTTTGATAAGACAAACTAAGATCAGAATTAACTTAGTTTCTTATCCGGAATCGAATTGGACTAAACAACTCATCCCGTACACATATTATTTCGTTAAGCCATAAATAATTCATACAAACCAAAATAAATCAACTTGCATAATTATTCACCTCAACCGGAAGCAATTGAAACAATAATAGACATTATATGCACCGCAATTGCACCATAATTTTGTAAGCCTAAACAATTGATACCATACAAAAGCAAGATAACAATAGTTTTCTTAACCGGAACCAATTGAATCACACACACATTAAATGTACCGAAATTTTGTAAGCCTAAACGATTGATATCACACAATAAAGCAAGATAACAATAGTTTTTCTTAACATGAACCAATTGAAACACACATCCACACACACATCATGGAATGAATATCAATTGAACCTAAATTTCGTTAAGCAAAAGCAACAATATATATAATATAAACTCAGGCTTTTCTTAAACAGGAAAATAATTAACTAACAAGATTGTTACCTCAAATTTCGCATCCACTTCTCCAATATGATTGCATCTTCGTCCAGGGAGAATTGATATCAAAATATCACCACGTTGTCATCCTTATGCGTGAACAAAAGAATAACAACATACCTCAACCTTTACCAGAGAAAGGTTGAAAACCGGTTTTAACAATTGCAAGCAAAAGTTGAAAACCGTCGAAACACATATGCTTTTATGCTAAACCAAAACCGATTCAACATATTGTGACTTTTTCACATATTGTTTCTATTAGAACCCCTCATAATCCTTTGATAAAGCCTACCTACTATGGCTAGAACTTAATCCTGCTAAATCAAAAAGTCACCCAAACCATGAGGGTTCACAATATATGAGATCGAATATTAAGGTATAAAACCGAAATTAAACATCCCATAAACATACATAGCAATAAGGTAAAAGCAATTAAGCACAGGCCATGTAAACCGAAAACTATCAGAAGAAAAATTACTAATCAAATAATTTTATTCATAATAGTTTTATTGAAAGGAAAAAAAAGAATATTCGAAAATCCATATAATCAACAATAGTTTTATTCATAATAGATTAATACAATCAATTAAAGAAATCAAAAACTGATGTCTATTTTCCTTCTCATTTGTGAAACTCTGAAATTGACTTTTTAGAGTTTTTCATCCAATGTTGAAATCGGATCCGCAGATTTCATCAGAATCCAATCATCTTCAATGATCACGAGCCTAGATTCAAGGCTCACAACATTGTCATTGACTTCTTTAACTTCCTTTTCTCAAATCCTTTTCCATGTTCCTTACTTCACATAAAATTAGATCCAGCTTTAGTGAAAGATTATTGAGAAGATTATCATTGAGAGAGGAGATCTCTTCAATCCTTGAAAATGTCATTGTTGACATTATAATAACAAAGAAAATACCCCCCCTAAGGAAGATAGGTAGATATTCAATCCGTACGTCTTTGTTATGTCAATCTATATGACATGTTACTCCCCCTTAGTCTGTGCTTTCACTCTTTCGTTAGATAAAACATTCAAGTATCAATATTCTTTTCCTTAGTGATACCAATTAATATAAAATCAATGCAGTATCACTTGTTTACTCCATATATTTCTCCCCCTTTTTGTCACAAAAATGACAAAAGAACGAAAAAATAAAGGACAACACGAAAATAATTTTACAAATCTCATAATAGACTTGCAAACCTGTAGAGTTGGGCACGAGGGTTCCACACATCATGTTCTGATAACCAATATCAAAACCGAAACTACAAGTAGTCTTATTTTGATATGTTACCAAGGAAACAATTGCCCGAAATAATTTTTCCCATTTAGTTTAGCAAACCAAAAACAACTAATCATATTAGTTCATTTGCTAAACCGATTGTTCAAAAACAACCGCTTAATTCGATAAGACCAAAATAAAGAATAAACTTCATTTTTCTCATCAGGTTCTAATTATCCGTAAACTTAGACCTTTCAATTTTAAACAAACCAAATACTAGGTTAGTTAACTAGTATTTCTTTGTTTAGGCATTCGATTAGACTTGAATAACCGAAACCTCACTTTGATAAGACAAACTAAGATCAGAATTAACTTAGTTTCTTATCCGGAATCGAATTGTACTAAACAACTCATCCCGTACACATATTATTTCGTTAACCCATAAATAATTCATACAAACCAAAATAAATCAACTTGCATAATTATTCACCTCAACCGGAAGCAATTGAAACAATAATAGACATTATATGCACCGCAATTGCACCGTAATTTTGTAAGCCTAAACAATTGATACCATACAAAAGCAAGATAACAATAGTTTTCTTAACCGGAACCAATTGAATCACACACACATTAATTGTACCGAAATTTTGTAAGCCTAAACGATTGATATCACACAATAAAGCAAGATAACAATAGTTTTTCTTAACAGGAACCAATTGAAACACACATCCACACACACATCATGGAATGAATATCAATTGAACCTAAATTTCGTTAAGCAAAAGCAACAATATATATAATATAAACTCAGGCTTTTCTTAAACAGGAAAATAATTAACTAACAAGATTGTTACCTCAAATTTCGCATCCACTTCTCCAATATGATTGCATCTTCGTCCAGGGAGAATTGATATCAAAATATCACCACGTTGTCATCCTTATGCGTGAACAAAAGAATAACAACATACCTCAACCTTTACCAGAGAAAGGTTGAAAACCGGTTTTAACAATTGCAAGCAAAAGTTGAAAACCGTCGAAACACATATGCTTTTATGTTAAACCAAAACCGATTCAACATATTGTGACTTTTTCACATATTGTTTCTATTAGAACCCCTCATAATCCTTTGATAAAGCCTACCTACTATGGCTAGAACTTAATCCTGCTAAATCAAAAAGTCACCCAAACCATGAGGGTTCACAATATATGAGATCGAATATTAAGGTATAAAACCGAAATTAAACATCCCATAAACATACATAGCAATAAGGTAAAAACAATTAAGCACAGGCTATGTAAACCGAAAACTATCAGAAGAAAAATTATTAATCAAATAATTTTATTCATAATAGTTTTATTGAAAAGAAAAAAAAAGAATATTCGAAAATCCATATAATCAACAATAGTTTTATTCATAATAGACCAATACAATCAATGAAAGAAATCAAAAACTGATGTCTATTTTCCTTCTCATTTTTGAAACTTTGAAATTGACTTTTTAGAGTTTTTCATCCAATGTTGAAACCGGATCCGCAGATTTCATCGGAATCCAATCATCTTCAATGATCACGAGCCTAGATTCAAGGCTCACAACATTGTCATTGACTTCTTTAACTTCCTTTTCTCAAATCCTTTTCCATGTTCCTTACTTCACATAAAATTAGATCCAGCTTTAGTGAAAGATTATTGAGAAGATTATCATTGAGAGAGGAGATCTCTTCATTAGGAACATCATGCTGAAGCTCTGGAGATGAATCAGAATCTCCATCAGACGATTCAAGACGAATTTTCTTGTTTGGAAACAATATTGTCCAGTCTTTTTCGGTTTTGCGAGAACTGCAACTAGAGGTGGACATTTTTGACAGGACTCTGCGAAAATGAGGCAAGATATTTTACCTCTTATAAGTTTTTAGAACTTTTCTTCAAAGATCTTTGAGAATATTTTTCATAACCGAAAAATCAATATTTAGAAATATTTAAAACTAAATATTTGCATCAATATCCTTACTCCATATTATTAAGGTAACTCGTAAGGATTCATGATAATCGGTTAAACTATCACAATTTGGTTGTTGAATTTTCTTCCTTTCGAGATTTCAACACAATATTTGAGCACTTAGATTCACATCTTAATCTTATTGTGGGATCATGATACTCAAAAAGCTTATTCTCTTGTTTCGAATAGATTTTCGATCTATGATTAGATCTCGATTTTCTGGTTTTATACAGTCTCTCTCTCTATTTAATATTTACACATTCCTTTTGAAAATGCCCACTTTGTTTGCACAGAAAGCAAACACTAGAATTATTACGCTTCCTGGAATCGGATCCCTCAGATTTCTTAATTCTTACCTTCTTGTTTCTTGAATCATTCAACCTAGGTGATGAATTTTCAAAACAATGAGTCTCTCTCTCAATTTTTGATTTTCTGCTTTTAACACCCTAATCTCATCTTGACAAGAACGAATGTCTGAGATGAGTTTAGATACTTGTACTCTTTCGGAGTATTGAGTAACCTCGATTTTCTTTAAACGCTTGTTAAATTTCTCTTTATCATTCAGAAAACTTTGTTTGAGTTGATCAAGCAATGACTTTATTTCACAAATGTCAGACTTAAGAAGATGAGTTCTTTTATCTTTACATGGAAACGATTTTTCGAAAATCAAAGGATTGAACTCTTCATGAGTATCTATGTTTGGAAGGGTTTCAGAATCACAGATTTCTACAATAGTTGCAACATGATCTATATCATCAACTTGATTATTCTCATTAGGACAATAATAAAGAGTGGCGGTATAAGCTTTTCTTTTCCACCGTGTGTCCTTGGTTGGACAATCTGGAGAGATATGGCCAAAACCTCTGCACTTGTAACATTGGGGAACAACATCATCATCATCCCAGGTGTCTTCACGTTTAAGTGAAGGTACACTTTTCCTTTTTGACGCATGTGCACCTCTTGTTCGATGTCTCAACTGTCTTTTGAATCGTTGAGTAATAAAAGACAAATGATGGTTTATTCTCCTTCATCTTCAGTAAAGAGATCTTCTTGATCATCGGAATCTTCCGAATATTGAGTCGAAATTCCTTTTATGGCTTTATAGCCCAGATTGTCCTTTTGTTTAGATAACATTTCCTGATCAAAGATATTCAATTTTCCAACTAAGGAACTTCTAGATAGAGACGAAAGATCATTAGCTTCAACGATTGCATGCTTCTTAGAATCGTATCTAGATGGCAATGATCTGAGAATCTTGCATAATATATCTTTTTCAAAAATAGTCTTTCCTAACGAGAAAGAGGCATTAATTATCTCAGAGAGTTTAATGTGAAACTCCTCAAAAGTGTCGTTGTCATCCATTCGAAGGTTTTCCTACTCGGAAGTGAGGGTTTGAAGTCTAGCTTCTTTCTCTGAAGAATTTCCTTCGAATACGATCTGAAGATTATCCCAAGCTTCTTTCGAAGTTTGACATGTTGACACATGATGTTGTAGGTCGCGACTTACAGCATGAATAATAACATTCAAACCATCTGAATTCTGCTTTGCCAATGTCTTTTCTTCGCTCGAAAATTCTGCTAAGCGTTTAAACTCAGTTTCTGAATTTTCTCTCTTTGGAAGAGTATAACCATCGACGACTAATAGCCAAGTATTAAAGTCTCGTGATTGAAGAAAAGGTCTCATAGCAGATTTCCACCATAGATAGTTTGTTCCGTCAAATCTTGGCGGCACGTTAATTGAAGTCGATTCATGAGAACTCGAGTTCATTCTTATAGGTTGGATCGCACCAAACACAGATTGTTAGATCTTTTCGTGTTTGCCTGCTCTGATACCAATTGAAAAGGCGAGGGTACCCAAATATACCTCAAGCTAAAACTTTTCATACCTATAAGTCCTTTCTCCGAAAGTGATTGTCTATGGACTGAGTCGAGACAATACAACTAATCGGTTCACACTTCGTGTGATCGTCTATGGATACGACATCGAGAAAATACAACAACGAAGTATGTTTACTTGATACAAAGGTTCGGACTTAACCAAACACAATAGGATTGATTATCAAGTAAATAGGAATTAATGTTTGTGTAATTTACTTTAATTATAATAAAACAATTATAATGCGGAAAATAAAAGTAAATGACACATCAAGATTTTGTTAACGAGGAAACCGCAAATGCAGAAAAACCCCGGGACCTAGTCCAGAATTGAATACTCTCAAGATTAAGCCGCTACACAAAATTACAACTAACTTCGTATAGTTGAGACCAAGTAACTAACCCTATAATTCACTTAGTTCCGTTTGTATTCCCACGCCTCCGACCTATGAATAAGTCACGTACTTGAACAATCCCTTTGGTTCGTATTCCAAACAGTAAAGGAACAAGAAATCTGTTCGGAATCAACTCTATTCAACCAAGTGATATGAGTCGGACAAAGGATCTTTCGTTTATCTTAACATAAACTCCTTCGTCGGGTCTAGATCTATCTTGTTTAATCACCCTAAGGTAATCGTTTAAGATTAAGCCAACAACACCTTTAATCCGAAGAACCGTGTTGATGCCGATCTACTCAATTAATTAATCCAATCTACCACAAGGATTAACCGATTATTAATTGGATCCTCTTTTACCGAAACAAGTATTGTGCACACCAAAGATTATAAAACCCAAGTCAGATCTTCAATATCTTCTTTGTCTTCAAATATTCTTAAATCTTCAATAAAAACCTGCACACAATCACTTGAATCTCTTGTGATTAATCATGCATAGAACGGAGTCTGTTAACAATGGATTATCACAAGATCGTCTTTAGAACTAACAACAGTCTAAAGATCCCTGTCAAAACTTTGAACTAGTTTGAGTGAATCTTATATCAGAAGAGAAGATTCTCAAGAATAAACAAACTAGGTGTAATCAGATTTCAACCACCGTTAGTCAATCAAATCAATCGAAAACAAAGATAAACCGCAATTATCTAGTTTCCCACCAACGGGTCGCGCTAGAGCTTCTCAATCCCAAAGAAGACTTTAAAACGAGCGGGCGTAAGAGATTTCACCTAATTAGATTACTCTCCTCTCCGATAGGCGGCTACACTAGTAACAAAGACAAAAGAGGAAGTATGTTGTTATGAAGGATTGGTTTGCTAGAAAGGAAAACTTCGTGTATTTATAGACAAGGAAGTTTGGACACCAAGGAATTTCCAAAACCGAAAATATTCTCAAGATATTCATAAATGCACAGATTCGGTTTTCATAATTCCTGGAAATGCTCTGTCCAAAAATAACAATCGAAATCTCTTGGAAAATATAATTAGTAAATGCACATTACCAATTCTGTAATTTCCATACAAATGAAATTAATTAGTTGAAAGATTCTTAACTTATTTGTGTTTCGATCCTGGGATTCTCTTCCCTTAGCTGTTAAGGAATATCTTTGAATAATCACAGAAATAAACATTCCCAGCACGTGTTCAAAGTTTGTCGACATCTATACTTTGTAAGTTCTCTTCCACACTTACAACCTTGAAACCGATTTGCCACACTTCCAAACAAGTTTAGAATTGGTTCATCTGACTTCAAGAACTATGTGATTGATCAAACCAACATTCAATCACAATCATGGGTTTACGGTTCTACCAAAACAAGTTTCGATTCTACCTCCATGTGAGTACTACGCATAGTCACACTATCTTCCAAAAAGATTCGGTTGACTAGGTACTAGGATCGGTTCCCCACATATATATGGTATCTAACTTATATGTGTTGCACATGTTCACAGGATCGGTTCCCATTTCTGCTGTAAACCTTGTTGCACCCCATACAAGGATCGGTTCCCCTTGATGTAATGCACCCCTTACAAGGATCGGTTCCCCCTTTCCCATACTAGGATCGGTTCCCCTTTCCCTTACAAGGATCGGTTCCCTTTCCCCAAGGCATACATAATCCGATCATACCAAGGTGATTACTTAAGATTGGTTTTACTAATAAAAGTTATACCAATACAAAAGTCAGGCCTTTGTGAATAATTCTACCAAAAACACAACAAGTTGTGAGCGGTTCTACTTTATCACACATATTGGTTGTTCATAAGATATGCAATGAATAACAAAACCAATAACACCTGGCAATTTCCTTTTCGGTTCACAAAACAAGTTTATGAACTCACTTCCTTAGAACACATGTAAACATTGTTCCCTAGGATGAAATCCTCACCTCATACCCATACATAATCACAATAGCATTCAAATGATTATGAAGATGTCTTATCTACAAAGTTTAATGGTTAACCAATAAACCTCGTATTGTATTCCTTAATACTATTTCTATCTAGAGTTCAAATATGCTTCGCAGTTATGTTTTCAATATGCACGACTTGAAAGATAAGTTAGGGAATAAAACAGTTCAAGTCAAATATCACTAACCTCAAGTAGAAGTATGATTGTTGTCGTTGTAGCTCCTTGCTTATTCATATCTTCAAGTCTTCGCAATACTTGTAATGTCTCATATTCTAATACTTTCAAGCTAACCTATACGAAGTTTAACTTTAGTACATAATCAAGCGACTCTTAACATGAGTTTTGATTCACTAAAATATGACAACCAAACTTGACATACCAACGCTTGGTGGGTTCAACCGAGCCATGCTTTAACCAAAACCATGTGTGGCACATTCATTCAAGTACTTAGAACGCTTACGCAAATAGCTCTCGAAATGGCCTGCCCGGTGATGAAAACACGAACTCCATCACCAGTGAAAGGAGACACACCTGTAACATCCATACACACATCTTGACCATTTTCCCAGTTAAGGACAAGGATGTCTGCTGGGGTAATTCCTTGTTATCAACTGTCGAAAGACCCAAAGCAACTTCTTTACGTGCAGGAACACCAGCCTTGTAGCAGATATCCGCAATGACATCACAGACTAAGTCATGACGAAACTTAAGACCAACGTCATTAGCATAATGAAGCGCATGATCACCAAAAATATCCATAGGCTTATTACAACAAGAGCACAAGCAACATTCCACAAATAAAGGGATACCAAGGCAATAACAAACAACAACTCTGAATTGTCTAGGCACGAGGCATTGATCTAACCCACTGATAGGAACGGCCAAAAGAAAATCTTGAGCATGTTTGATCTGATTACATTGCCACAAAACAGAATCTCTTGCAGATAAAGTAAAATGGATAGGGATTTGCTTCTTAACTGCATCAAAATAAGTGACTGCCAAGGAAGGCATAGAAGGGGGGGAAGTGTCATCGGCGCAGTAAGAAGAAGGAAAATCACATATCTGGATGAAATTATGAAGAGCCGACTGATAGGCAACATCATTATCCGTTGAGAATAAACTTCCAAGTATAACCTTCCGCACAAGGGTAGTCTGACTCTGAGAAGCAAGATAACAGTAGGTGCGAGTGTCAGCCATAGTGTATATGCCTATCCCACCATCTTTGATAGGCATGGTGGGCAGTATCTGTTGCAAAGGACCAAAACCAGCTCCATCTCTCGTGATTAAAAGTCTCAAATACTTGAGCAGGTGGTCGTCAAAAAGGTCAGTGGCCTGTTGTAAGGCTGCAAGATTGGTGGTACGCACGGCAAAATATAATCTAGACACGCCGGCGCAATTGCGGAGTAACAACAACTCGCTTTGAGGGTCCTTGAGTTTTTTGATAGCGTCCATTAGCTGAATAGTCTTGTTCACCCTAGTCAGCGCCATGTCACTCATGAAGTCCAAATCCAAACTCGCAGGACCACCTAAAAGTTTAACTCCCTTGCTAGGCCTGCCAATGTCCTTAGGAAAAACACCTTCATCAATGCTACGAGGATCCAGAGAAGGCCGGAAGACCTCAGTTTTCTTGATATTGAGATGAAGACCCCTGCTCGGACCTTCAGATTCTATAATGTTCAAAGCTTTGGCCACCTCCAGTGTGTCTCCGATGATAGTGCCATCACCCAGGTACCAGGCGTGCAAATCAAGCTTACATCGAGAAGCAATAAACTTCACTAAAGGGTGAAGTGCCAATGCAAACAATAGGGGACCGAGAGGATCACCTTGCTGAACAGCGAGAGCGGAAGACAAAATGTATTGATCATAGTAAAGCCAAGTGGGCCTGGCATAACAAAATTCAACCCAACGAGAAATACCAGGACAATGAAGCCGGATCTCCCTAATGAGATGAGATCTACAAATCATGTTGAAAGCATTCGAAAAGTCAATAAGCATCATTAACATCTTGTCTGAATGACCTTTCAACTCCAGCAAGCCATTTACAGCATGAAGTATACTCTCCCCACCAACCGGCACACCTACACCAAATTGATGATCCCCTAAATAAGAAGACATCTCCTTACCAACAGAAAAGCAACCACTTTAGAGACCAAACGACACCAAACATTTCCAACCGCGATAGGTCTTAACCCACCTCAAGGTTTGAGCAAAGGTGTAAGGGGTGCACTAGCAATGAGCTCTCCAAAGGCCCTAGGTCACTTGCCTGCCACCCAAAGGTTGACAACCCCTGTAACCGAAGCTAATAAGTCATCCTTAATTGTCGCTGCTGCACCACTCATAGCATCGGTTAGGTGTTGTGTGCGTAAACCATCACAATATTGGTTGTTCACAAGATATTCAATGAATAACAATACAAATAACGCCTGGCGATTTCCTTTTCGATTCACAGAACAAGTTCATGAATTTATTTCCTTAAAACACATGTAAAACATTGTTTCCTAGGATGAAATCCTCACCTCATACCCATACATAATCACAATAGCATTTAAACGATTATGTCGATGTCTTATCTACAAAGTTTAATGGTTAAGCAATAAACCTCGTATTGTATTCCTTAATACTATGTCTAGCTAGAGTGTTCATGCTTCGCAGTTTTGTTTTCGATATGCACGACTTGAAAGATACGTTAGGGAATGAAACAGTTCAAATCAAATATCACTAACCTCAAGTGGAAGGATGATGTTGTCATTGTAGCTTCTTACTTCTTCACTTCTTCAAGTCTTCGCAATACTTGTAATGTCTCATATCCTAATACTTTCAAGTTAACCTATACGAAGTTGACTCTATTACATAATCAAGCGACTCTTTAAATGAGTTTTGATTCACTAAAATATGACAACCAAACTTGACATACCAACGCTTGGTGGGTTCAACCGAGGTATGCTCTAACAATCTCCCCCTTTGTCAATTTTAGTGAAAAAACTCTTACAATCATATGGATAAACAAATTACAAGAATTCATTACACATACGCTTGATTACTGAATTCAACATCACAATAACCTGTATACATTCAATCCTTAAATGCCGATGTTGACATTATAATAACAAAGAACATTATTCCCCCTAAAGGTTAGATAGGTAGATTTTATCAATCTGCACGTCTTTGTTATTCCTTTATAATGATATGTTACTCCCCCTTAGTCTATGCTTTCACTCTTTTGTTAGATAAACGTTTAAGTACAATTGTCCTTTCCCTTAGTGATACCAATCAATATAAAATCAATGCCAGTATCACTTGTTTACTCCATATATTTCTCCCCCTTTTTGCCACAAAATGACAAAGAAACGAAAAAATAAAGGACAAACCCAAAAGAATCTAAAAAATCTCAAAATAGACTTGCAACCTATAGAGTTAAGCACGAGGGTTCCACACACCATTTTTGATAACCAATATTAGTACCGAGACTACAAAGTAATTTGTTTTTATATGTTATTGAAAAAGCGGGGGTCTAACAACAACACCCAATATTTCACTTAGCAATTTGTATGGACTAACTCCGAAATACTTTGCTAGAGAATCAACTAGACAGTCAGACTCAATCTAGATAAAAGTATCTCAAGGAGTTAATATCTCTCTCTTGATTTGATTTTTACTCAAGCTAAAAACAATAGCGAGTCTTTATCAAATACAAGGAATAACTTGGACGGTACCAAAGACCAATGTCCAAGAATCAATCAATATCAATCAACAACCAAAGGTTGGATTTACAATTGATGATAACGAACGCACAACCTGTATTATTTCAATTATATAAAATATAATGCGGAAAATAAATAACACAAACACCAGAAATTTTGTTAACGAGGAAACCGCAAATGCAGAAAAACCCCGAGACCTTGTCCAGATTGAATACACACTGTATTAAGCCGCTACAGACACTAGCCTATCCAAACTAACTTCAGACTGGACTATAGTTGAACCCCAATCAGTCTCCCACCGATCCAAGATACAGTTGTACTCCTACGCCTCTGATCCCAGCAGGATACTGCGCACTTGATTCCCTTAGATGATCTCACCCACAACCAAGAGTTGTTGCAACCAAAAATCGTAGACTTGATAATAAACAAATCTATCTCACACAGAAAAGTCTATTAAAGGATAAATATGTCTCCCACAGATAAACCCTAGGTTTTGTTCCGTCTTAAGATATGAAATCAAGGTGAACATGAACCAATTAATAATCCGGTCTTATATTCCCGAAGAACATCCTAGATTAATCAATCACCTCTCTACAATCCTTCCTGACTACACATGTGGTTTGTCGAGGAATCACAAACAGTGAGACGAAGATGTTTGTGACTTCTTTATCTTGCCTATTGGAGAACTCTCACGATCTCAAGCCAATCAAATATTGTACTCGTACGATAGAAGATGCAAGATCAGATCGTATAACTACGATAAAAGTAATATCGGTCTGGCTTCACAATCCCAATGAAGTCTTTAAGTCGTTAACCTGGTTTTAGAGAAGAAAACCAAAGGTTAAAGGAGAATCGACTCTAGCGAGCGCACTAGTATCACATAGACGTGTGAGGATTAGTTGTGCACAATGCTATATGTCTCCTTTAAATCGGGGTTTTTTCTTAGTTATAAAGCAATCCATATTCACTGTTATATGAAAACTTGATTTAGATTCAGACTAATATTTCTCAACCGTTAGATCGAAAACTTAGCTTATCACACTTGGGTAGACGTTTACTGGGTTTGTGAAAACCATGCCCAAACGTGTACGTGTATGTTGGTTCAACATAGTAACCCAAAAGGTTAACCATATGAGCATTTCATATTAACCTTGTTCTTCTTCACCCCAACTAGTTCAATTGACTCAAATGAACTAGTTAAAGAGTTGTTCAATTGCTATGAGATCTTATGTAACTACACAAGACACAATTGAAACAAAGATGATTCGATTGGATTGAATCGGCTCATGAACTTTATAGCCACGGTTTGCATAAACCATTCCTTAGTAATTTAAGTTTCATGTTCAGAGCACATCTTTAGATCATAACCTCTTAAGTTCACAAACAAGTTCGCGGACTTAAGACAACCGGTGGAGTTTTCCAAACTCAGCAGAAAATCTCGGCAAAGAGACTTTCGCCAGTTCGCGGACTTGCACGCAAACGTGTTTTTGGAAAATCCCAGCAGAAATTCTCGGTACAAGAACTTCCGTCAGTTCGCGGATTGAGTTCGCGGACTGGGTTCGCGGACTTGGCAAAGCCAATTCCTCCGGTTTCTCTCAATCAACAAAGTTCGAAAACTTCAGATTAAGGAATACATGGTTATGTAATCTAAACTCTCATTTCAATCATTGAGACATTCTTAGAGGACGTTATATAGCCGTTATTCACAGATCGTTTCGCGTCAGAGCAATTCTCAAACTAATTGAAACTTTTCATGACTTTCATCACTAGGTGAAGATTATCTTGATCAAAGCGAAATGCTTTACCAACACATGATTTCGAGATATAGATAGGCGAGATATACTCAGCTCGAAATATCAAATGTGTATGATCCAGTCTATATAGCATACGACTTTTGTCTCATAAGAAGTAGGAGATACAAGAGATAAACCTTTGAGTGATAGATAAGTTCAAGTCTCCACATACCTTTTTGTTGATGAAGTTCCATGGTTCATTGAGTAGATTTTCGCCGTTGTATGATGAATCGCCATGAAGTCCTTGAGCTCAACTACACTTTTCTATCCTAGTCTGAGACTTAGCTATGTAGGCTAGAAATCAAGACTTATAGTTTTGATCACTAACATTGTCAAACATGATTGAGATAGCAACGCATGCGAGGTCGACCGAGCTATGCTCTAACAATCTCCCCCTTTGTTAATTTTAGTGACAAAACTATTAATACATATGGAATACAAAAAAGATAAACTGTAGTGGATCCTATTCCATAGTCTAATCTTCAACGTTCCCTGAAATCTTCGTCCTTCCAAGTACTCCAATGATCCCAAAGGTTGTAAGTTTAGCATCACCGTTGTTGAAGATCCGTAGGTATAACAATGATATTAATCGAGATTCTCGATCATTATTATACAGTGTCATAGTATTATTATGTAACATCAAAGTCCAATTGTATCACGACTTTAACAATAACACTATGGTGATATGTATCACTCCCCCTTAGTCAATACTCCATCTCGATCATGGAAACCACTCCCCCTTACGCAATGATCCAAAAACCATATGTATTTGTAGTGTGAACTACAATATTTCTCCCCCTTTTTGTCAATAAAATTGGCAAAGGTACAAGAACGGTTTCATAATGAAATTTCCACAAGAGACATTTCATAGACTAAAAGAAAAATACATACCAACTTAATTTAGATGCAATCATAAAGCCGAAGCTAAATGCATTCATCAAGGAGTTTAAAGATACAAGATAACCGCTATAAAATTCCACAGCCGCACACCCCGCAAGATATTACCATTAAGCACAAGTTCAAAAGAACTCTCCCCCATTTGATGTCATTCCCGAAAGAACAACAAGAGCGACCTTAATTTCAAAAGAAAAAAAGGATTTTTAAATTGGACATCAAAAACCATAGAATGATTTTTTATATCCAAAACTCAACCAAATTAATCACAAGAAAACCCATGATTAATTTAATTGGAATACGCAACTAAATCAAACCACACAAGTGATCAATTTAATTGAAGGTGCTCAACATAAGTAAACTTACGGAGCTACGACTAAGATAATCATACGGAGACGACTAACTTAATCGTTCACATACTCAACATAAGGAAAAACCTTACGAAATATACGACTATATTAATCAATCTAATTGGAATACACAACCAAACTAATCACCGAAGCAATCAATTTAATTGTCAAAAGATTTGGCTCGACAAAAGAAGACTTTGGGAGCAAATAACTAAATAACAAATCAAGATGATTAATTTAGTTCAAGAATGCTCAACATATAGCATCTCATGGAACAACCAACAAGGCCAATAAGAATAATCGACTTAGTTGTATCGTGCTCAACATAAGACACACAATGGAGCCTTCACGGTAAAACATAACAAAATGGATCAATGAAGATCAATAACGTGGATAACATACAAGGATCTATTCTATCTTTCCATCACTATATGCATAATGACATAATAGACTTTATCCTTGTCACACAAAAGATTTTACCCTATTTTCCATCAAATAAATGACTGCATAGGCATAACTTTTGTATTTGTCAAAAGTCCATTCGTCCTTTCATCAATACGAATACCAATTCATGAACGACTTTACTTTTGACAAAATATGAGACCTTCAAGTTCATGGACGCAAACAATACATATCCCATAAAAATATTGCAATATCACAAAATCATAAAGATTAATACTGCAATAACATCATCCTCCAAATATTTTAGGAATTTAAAAACCAATAAACCTAAAAACATGAAGATGAAAAAGTTGGACATAGCTATGTGTAATCACAATAATGGCTATTCCAAACTCTAGTAATCCTTCTCAAAAACAAGAATAAATTCTCATAAGAAGTTTCCTAGGGATCAAGACAAACTCGTAATGCACATATAAGATGATTTGTCCTTAGAGGGTAGAATCAATCTTTTCCGCACGTATTTACACCAAGAAAAGCTACCAAAGGCGTATAAAAAGATTTTCACAAAGAAGAACATACAAAGTCACGAACAACCATGCACCATAGTTCACAAAGTTTCATTGTGAACATTCAAGAATCCCATAGCAATGCGTACTAATTTCCATTTTTGAACTTCCTTCTTTGTGATTCACCAACAACAATCTAGTAAAAGCTACAAATTAGCTTAGAAGAGTATTACTCCAAGAATCCAAGTGCCCAAGTCCAAGAGAAGTGGAACAAGTGCGACGAAATGGAGCAAAACACTCAAAAACAAGAGACATGACAAATACCAATCTTAACTCATCCAAAATCAATAATTCTCATCTCCATTTTGAAGATAATTCAAAGATGAAGAGAATGCAAAAATAATGAGTTCATTCCTAGTTCGGACGAAGAAGTTACGGCCAAGACAAGTTTACCGAATATCGACGTCAAGAATGCATACGGGTTTGCAAACGAATTTTCATGACAAAAAAAGTTTTCAGACTGGGTTTGCGAACTTAAACCCCTGGATTTTGATTTTAAATGATGGTATTCATCCCTGGAATGTGTACCATGAAGTCCAAACATCCCGAACAGCTATTTTCAAACCTAAACATATAAGAACCTTAAACACGGATCAAGTTAGGTAGAAATGAACGATAAGCAAGGTACATGGATCATAATAAGTACTTAAGCAAGTAAAAACACAAATATTTCTCAAGTTTATAGACATACCTTTTTATAAAAATTTAATCGAATTCTACAGCCTTACTGAACACAATTTGTGTGCCCCGGTTCTCGTGCTTCCTTTACCGTAACAGTGCATTCCTTGGTGAGGATGCACTTTCAACACAAACAAGTTGTGTTGAGATGAACATTCTCTTGCTCACCATGGCACCAAGAGAGAGTTTCTTTCCAGCAACTCTTACATCTTGTAGTGTTGAGAAACACCCAAGGAACTGTGTTTATAAGTCTATCAAAAAACTTCAAGAGAACCCAAAAGGATTTGTGTTTCTGATTTCTTGTTTTCCAACTGTAAAAAACAGTTTCTGCAGATAGTTTTTAGTACTGCGAGGAGAAACTCTTTTGATAAACAGATACATCCTAGCTTCTTCATAAAATAAGACAATACTACTATCTTGATATGAAGTATCAGGAATTGAGCAATGAATCAATTCATGCTTTGAGGTGATACACTCAGATGACTGAGATTTAAACTCTTCTTGTAATTCGTTTAGTTTGTTACAACTAATTGGATTACGCAGAGGAGGAGCATTGCTCTTACTGATTAGTAAATCAATATCAACCTCAACATAAATATTATTCATCATAACTTGATTTAGCCTGTCAAGAGATTCTTTATCTTTTTGGAGGTATAACTCAACATCAAGAGATAAGCTCTCAAGCTTCTTTTCAAGCCATGAAAACACTTCAAGGGATTTTAAACCTAGTGGAAGTTTAGATAGAATTTCTTTTACGGATTTAATTAGATCATTCATGGAAAAGAATTCTAAAATCCCTGGATCTGGTGGTGCATTTATTGAGATAACACTACTGTCCATAGAGTCAGATCGCTACAAACACAGACTGATGAGGTCTTTAACGTGTTTGCTTGCTCTGATACCAATTGAAAAAGCGGGGGTCTAACAACACCACCTAATATTTCGCTTAGCAATCTGTATGGACTAACTCCAAAATACTTTTCTAGAGAATCAACTAGACAGTCAGACTCAATCTAGATAAAAGTATCTCAAGGAGTTAATATCTCTCTCTTGATTTTATTTTTACTGAAGCTAAAAACAATAGCGAGTCTTTATCACATACAAGACCAATGTCCAAGGATCAATCAAAATCAATCAACAACCAAAGGTTGGATTTACAATTGATGATCACGAATACACAACTTGTATTATTTCAATTATATAAAATATAATGCAGAAAAGAAATAACACAGACACCAGAAATTTTGTTAACGAGGAAACCGAAAATGCAGAAAAACCACGGGACCTAGTCCAAATTGAATACACACTGTATTAAGCCGCTACAGACACTAGCCTACTCCAAGATAACTTCGGACTGGACTATAGTTGAACCCCAATCAGTATCCCACTGTTCCAAGGTACAATTGTACTCCTACGCCTCTGATCCCA
The DNA here is from genome assembly GCF_003573695.1 of Papaver somniferum. NCBI lineage: Eukaryota > Viridiplantae > Streptophyta > Magnoliopsida > Ranunculales > Papaveraceae > Papaver > Papaver somniferum. Next base: position 173,501,015 of record NC_039358.1, read on the forward strand.
GCAGGATACTACGCACTTGATTCCCTTAGATGATCTCACCCACAACCAAGAGTTGCTGCAACCCAAAATCGCAGACTTGATAATAAACAAATTTGTCTCACACAAAAAAGTCTATCAAAGGATAAATATGTCTCCCACAGATAAACCCTAGGTTTTGTTCCGTCTTAAGATATGAAATCAAGGTGAATAGGAACTAATTGATAATCCGGTCTTATATTCCAGAAGAACAACCTAGATTAATCAATCACCTCTCTACAATCCTTCCTGACTATACAGGCGGTTTGTCGAGGAATCAAAAACAGTGAGACGAAGATGTTTGTGACTTCTTTATCTTGCCTATCGGAGAACTCTCACGATCTCAAACCAATCAAAGATTGTACTCGTACGATAGAAGATGCAAGATCAGATCACACAACTACGATAAAAGTAGTATCGGTCTGGCTTCACAATCCCAATGAAGTCTTTAAGTCGTTAACCTGGTTTTAGAGGAGAATCGACTCTAGCGAGCGCACTAGTATCACACAGACGTGTGGGTATTAGTTTTGCACAACGCTAGATGTCTCATTTATATAGTCTTCAAATCAGGGTTTTGCCTTAGTTACAAAGCAATCCATATTCACCGTTAGATGAAAACCTGATTTAGATTCAGGGTTCAAGTCTCCATATACCTTTTTGTTGATGAAGTTCCACGGTTCCTTGAGTATATCTTCGTCATTGTATGATGAATCGCCATGAAGTCCTTGAGCTCAACTACACTTTTCTATCCTAGTCCGAGACTTATCTATGTAGGCTAGAAATCAAGACTTATAGTTTTGATCACTAACATTGACAAACATTCTTGAGATACAAACGCATGCGAGGTCGACCGAGCTATGCTCTAACAGTTTTCAAGGAAACAATTTCCCGAAGAAATTTTCCCTAATAGTTTAGCAAACCAAAAATCAACTAAGTACCTTAGCTTCTTTGCTAAACTGATTGTACAAATACAATCACTTGTTCGATAAGACCAAAATAAAGATAACTCTATTTTTGTCATCAGTTCTAATTATCCATATAACTTAGACCTTTAACTTTTAAACAAGACAAGTACTAGGTTAGTTAACTAGCATTTCTTGTTAAGGCATTCGATTAGATTTGAATAACCAAAACCTCCACTTTGATAAGTCTAACTAAGATCAGAATTAACTTAGTTTTTCTTATCCGGAATTGAATTGGACTAAACAATTCATCCCGTAAACCTTTTCTTTCGTTAAGCCATACACAATTCATACAAACCAAAATAAATCAACTTCCGTAATTATTCACCTCAACCGGAAGCAATTGAAACAACATAGACATTAAAGCACCGCAATTGCACCGAAATTTTGTAAGCCTAAACAATTGATACCACACAATAAAGCAAGATAACAATAGTTTTTCTTAACCGGAAACAATTGAATCACACACACATCCATGCACACATAATGGAATAAAACATCAATTGTACCGAAATTTTGTTAAGCAAAAGCACTAAATATATGAAATAATATAAGTCTTTTCTTAAATAGGAAAAAAATTAACTAACAAGATTGTTACCTCAAATTTCGCATCCTCTTCTCCAATATGTTTGCATCTTCTTCCAGGAAGAATTGGTATCGAAATATCATTATGTTGTCATCCTTATGCAAAACAAAAGAATAACAACAACCAACCTTTACCAGAGAAAGGTTGAAAACCGGTTTTTAACTATTTCAAGCAAAAGTTGAAAACCCCCGAAACACATATGCTTTTATGCTAAACCAAAACCGATTCAACATATTGTGACTTTTTCAAATATTGTTTCTATCAAAACCATCATGATCCTTTGATAAAGCCTACCAACTTGGGCTAGAACTTAATCCTGCTAAATCAAGAAGTCACCCAACCCATAAGGATTCACAACATTATGAGATCGAATATCAAGGTAATAAAACCGAAATCAAACATCCCATAAACATACATAGCAATAAGATAAACCATTCAAGCACGGGATATGTAAATCAAAAACTATCACAAGAAAAATTATAAATCAAATAATTTTATTCATAATAGACCTAATACAATCAATGAAAGAAATCAAAAATTGTGTCTATTTTCCTTTTGCAACTCAGTCATTCATATTAGTGCGAAATGAAGGCGAATTACTACTTTCAGTCTTCAGCTTGTGAATTTCTTCAAGTAGAAAACCTTGTTGCTTGACCAGAACTGTAGGATCAAAATCTCGCAATGACAATGTTTCAGCGAAATTATCAATGACACAGCACAACAGCGTCGCAGAACAATTTCAGAAATGATAGAATAAATGACGTCAACTAAGATCATGAGAAAGATATGATAGTCCTGCGAAAATTAGAGAGTTTGCGAAAATAACATTTGTAAGGTTGCGAGAATGTCGCAGACCATACCCGAAAATAAAGGACAGATTAGTTGTCATCCACTATGTATTTCCTTATAAATAGTCATTCGAGTTGTAAAGAAGAAGGGAGATCTTTTTTGAGTAAGAAACAAGTAAATAGGAGAGAGAAAGTTCAGAGCAAAGATCATTCTTGATTTCTTTATCTTTTCTTGTAAGAACATTCAAAGATTAATCAATAAAATTAAGAGTGTAAACATAAAAATGAGTTGATTAATAATGAAATCATATGAGGGGTGTAGTGTAGGATTTCCTGCAACTACATAATGGCGCTAGAAACAGGGACTGAAGATCGAAAGTTGAAGATTGTTGTTGAGAATATTCAAATCAAGAAAGTGATTAAATAAATCAGTGAATCAGTTAGAAGAAAGATGAATAGAATTAATGAAGATGACAAAAGATTGGAGTGTAATATGATAACAAAAACGATGATTAATGAATTCCATGAAAACATCAAAGGAAGAATACATAAACGAAATTTTGAAGGAAGGAAGTTATGGCGGTAGAAAAGACATCACCCTTGAAAGATTGGGAAAAGCAAAAAATTACATTCATGGCGGCAGAAATACCAAAAGAAAATTTGAACCACACATCTCCATTGGTTGTCACAGTGCCTATTACGCGAAAAGAGAAGGAGACAACGACAAAATCCACAGGAGAATGGATATTGAACAGAACTTTAATCGATACAGGAAGTTCAGTGGATATAATATTTTATCACGCATTCCGGGGAATGGGATTTAAAGATGAAGAAATGTCCAGTTCAACATATTTTGTTCACGGCTTTGGAAAATCCACAACAAAACCTAAAGGAGAGATAGTGGTACGAATTCCACTTGGAGAAATCGAAACACATGTAACTTGTGCGTGGTGGATATGGAATCGCCATATAATATGTTATTAGGAAGACCATGGATACATGCGATAAAAGTGTGGTATCAACGTTGCATCAATGTATTAAATTCCAAATGGAATAGGTGAAATCAGAGGAGATGTTGACAATGCGAAATTATGTCATCAAATTGAAGTAAAGCATTATGAAGGACAAGCAAAAAAGAAACAATTTCGCAGAAAGTTGGCAAAGGAAGCAAAGAAAGAAGAAGAATTTAGAGTATATATGATAAGGGCAAAAGAAGGCAAAGGAATACCCAGCGAAATTTCGGAAGAAGGAGAAGGACCTATGAAAAATAAAAGAACCAACACCAATGGGAGAACCTAAACCCAGTTACACTGCCGCAGAACCAACAAAAGAAATAAACGTTGGGACTATAGAGAACCTCTAATATTGAGAATTGGAACCAAAATGGATATGGAAGAAGAAGAAAGAACTGTTAACTTGTTGCGAGAATATAAAGATGTTTTCGCAGGAAGCATGGATGAGATACCGGGAATAGATCCATCAATTGCATGCCACAAGTTGGAGATTAACAAAAATGTGAGACCATTTAAACAGAGAATAAGAAAAATTGCAACAACTTACCATTCCCAAATAGAAGAAGAACTACAGAAAATGCTTGAGGCGGGAATCATAAGAGAAGCTAAATACCCAGAATGGATAGCGAATATGGTCATTGTCCCAAAGAAAAACAAAGGAATCAGGATTTGCATAGATTTCACTGATTTAAACAAAGCTTGCCCCAAAGATAGTTTTCCGTTACCAGATATTCCTCAAATGGTGGAATCCGCAGCGGGAAATGATAGGGTATCTTTAGATGGTACAAAGGGTATAACCAAATCCCTCTCGCTGAAGAAGATCAAGAACATACTGCTTTCTTTGCCCCTAGAGGTTTATATTGTTACACGAAAATGCCATTTGGTTTGCGAAACGCGGGAGCGACATACCAAAGAATGGTAGAGAAGGTGTTCGCAAAATGGATACACAAAACATTAGAAGTATACGTGGATGACATGTTAGTAAAGAGTAAAGAAGCTAAAGACCATGTACAAGACCTGGGGATTTTTGAACAAATGCGGCAGTATAACATTAAATTGAATCCTGAGAAGTGTACTATTGGAGTTGCATCGGGAAAATTTTTAGGCTACATTGTATCAAAGGAAGGAATACAGGTTGATCCAGAAAAAGTGCAAGCAGTTCGTGACATGCCAACACCAGCAACAATAAAAGATGTACAGAAGTTGAATGGGCTTCTAGCTTCGCTGGGGAGATTCATTTCGCGATCATCAGACAAATGCAAATATTTTTTCGATATACTCAAGAAGGGTGCGAAATTTAAATGGACTGATGAATGTGAAAAAGCTTTTCAAGGAATCAAAGAACATCTTATGAATACAACTATTTTACAAAAAGCAGAATCAGGAGAAGAATTATTGATCTATCTTGCGACGACGTCGCATGCATTAAGTGTTGTGTTATTGCGAGTAGACGCAGGAGTGGAGAAACCCATTTATTACATTAGCAAAACTTTTAATACTGAGAAGAATTACTCAAAGATTGAAAGTTAATCTTAGCATTAGTTTATGCATCATTTAAGCTCCGCATATACTTTCAAGCACACAAGATAAAGGTATTAACAAAAGTACCAATTGAATCAGTGATGAAGAATTCTAAAAGATCAGGAAGAGTGGAGAGATGGAATGCACAAGTAGGCCACTTTGATATTAAATATGAAATTTTGTCTTCACCAAAATCACAAGTTGTTGCAGATTTCTTGGCAGAATTTCCTTTAGAAGAAGAGATGAGCAGAAGAAAAGAAATGATGGATGTAGAAGAAGAACATGGAGATCCAAAAGATTTATTAACAGAACCAAATAGATGGGAGATATTGGTAGATGGATCATCAAATGGAGAAGGAAATGGAGTTGGAATTGTTTTAATTTCGCCAGAAGGAATAAAATGGCTTTTTCATTCAGATTGGAATTTGCATCCACTAATAATGAAACAAATATGAAGCTGTGATACATGCCTTAAAATTCGCAATAGAAATGAAACTAGAAAATGCCAGGATCACTAGTGATTCGCAGCTAGTTATTCGCCAAATAAAGGGAGAGTATACTACAAATGAACCATCCTTGAAGAAATACAAGAAGCTGGTTGAAGAATTGTCAGCGAAAATCCCAAAAATAAAATGGAGGCACATTTCAAGAAAGGATAACAGACTCGCAGACGCTTTTGCTTTCATCTCAAGCATGATGACAGATCCAACTGCGAGATGCATAAAAATACAAACACTTCTGTCACCATCAATCAATAAAGAAGAAGAAGAGTGGACGTGATGATAATAGACAATGAAGAAGAAGAACAAATGAACAATATCGCAGACTGGAGAATGGAACTTCATGCATATTTGGCGAAAGGAGAAACACCAAGAAATAGATTGGAAACACACAAGTTAAAAAGCCGTGCAACGAATTATGAATTAAGAGATGGGTTGCTATACCGAAAATCCTTTAATGGACCATCACTCAGATGTTTGACACGAGAGGAAGGAGAAAAGGTGCTAAAAATGTTACATAGTGGGGATGCTGGCAATCATAGTGGAGGAAGATCTTTGGCACATAGAGCAAAAATGCAAGGTTATTACTGGCCATACATGCATGAAGATGCAAAAAAATATCAAGACGTTGCGAAGATTGTCAGCGGCATGGAAAGAAAATACATGCACCTGGAGCACCATTGTCATCTTCAACTAGTGTATGGCCTTTTGGAAAGTGGGGCTTAGATATTGTGGGGCCATTTTTACCAGGATCTGGACAAAGAAGATACTTAATAGTCGCAACAGATTATTTCACGAAATGGACAGAAGTGAAGGCAGTACAGCATATTCGCGACAAAGATATCTTTACATTCATATTCGAAAATATCGTTTGCAGATTCAGAATTCCTGTACAGTTGGTATCTGATAATGGGAAATAATTTGAAGGATAGAATATATAAATGCTACTTAATGCATTCAAGATAAAATGTGGAAAAGCTACTCCTTTGTATCCACAAGCTAATGGGCAAATAGAAGCAACAAACAAAACAATTGCAGATATATTAAAGAAGAAATTGGAAGGACATCACAGAGCATGGTGCGAACAAGTACATAATGCAGTATGGGCTTATAATACAACTAGAAGAGAAGCTACTGGAATGTCACCTTTTTGTTTAACATACGGAGTTGAAGCGGTGTTACCAACAAAAGTTGTTATTCCGACAACAAAAAGAGAAGCTTGGGAGAAAAATCTTAGTGCGGGCTTGATTTTAAATAAACTAGATGAATTATAAGAAAGAAGAGAAAAAGCTTTACAACATATTGAGAACTATCAGCGAAGATTAGCCAGAGAATATAATAAACGTATCAAAATACGCGAATTTCAACCAGGAGATTTAGTTCTGCGAGAAACACCAATATATCAGCAAGAAAATGGTGGAAAATTAGCGAAAAAATGGGATGGACCTTACATCATTAAGGAGATAGTTGGAACAGGAGCTTATAGATTAATGGATCCAGAAGGAAGAGATGTTGGTCATAGATTAGACAGACCATGGAACAGGTTGTACTTAAAAAGATATTATCCGTAAGAAGCTTTGAGAAGTTATGAATTCTGAAAGAATAATTGCAGGATTACTCATATCAAAACAAGATCATGATGTGCGAAATTTTCGCAGAGATAATCACAGAACAATGACATAAAAGAAATGGGCGAACCTTTATGGCGTACACCCTAGTTCGCGAATAAAATTTCGCAAGAGGAAAATGTAAGACCTAAAGTACGTCATATTAGGGGGTACCTGTTACATGGCTCAGGGAAAGGCTACACCGCCACCGGAACCTGAGTCATGGAGATTTGGGGTCAATAAAGCCCATCCGGGAGAGGCACCTTGGATTCTCAGCTTAAGCATATGACTTGGGTTGGGCGACTAAGGTAATAAGGACTCTCCCAAGGAGTGCAGATCTGATCAAGGCACCGAGGTACACGGTTGAGTCAAGAGTGCCAGGGATGTTTGAAGCGTACCTTCCCATTCATGACAAGTCTTGACTTATACTGCACTCGACCTGAAGAAAACCCCACTTAGGGTGCAGTCTCGTAACCATAAGCCCTATAGGTAAAAGGGATAAGAGGCTGCGAAAACAACTGGTTGTTGTTAAGACTGGATGGGAGGAGCTAACCTTGTATGGTATAAGTACGCCTCCTTGAAGGGGAAAACAGGGGGGAGATAAGGGCGGCACCCTCCATTAGGGAGCTGATAAGTGTCTTAAGACGCAAATTTCATGAGGATTTTTATTCGCAAGGATATTAAGGCTTGTCATATTTGTGCAACAATCCTTAAGAGGCAATAATACAAAAGAAAAGGATAAGACGAGATCAATGGGTTTTCGCATGAAAGTGCGAAGACGTCCTGCGATTTCGTCGCAAGACGGCAATGTCATGGCACTTTATTTTCGCAAGAATATTTAGGCCTGTCATATTGTCGCAACATTTCTGAAGAGGCCATAATACAAAAGAAAAAGTTAAGGCAAGATCAATGGATTTTTGCATGAAAGTGCAAGGACGTCCTGCGATTTTGTCTCAATGACAAGAGGTGGCATAATAAGACCTTTAATTAGGAAGGAAAAATAAGACCATATGATCAAACAAAATATTTAGAAGTATTCGTAACATATTATTTTTTGCAAGAAAGATAATGAGAGGCAAGTATGGGAATCAATACACAAGAAGCATTATCTTTCTCATCAACAAAATATTAAAAGGAAAAGTTGACTCCAAAGTTGGTTGAAAAATGTAACTCGCAAAAATGATAAAAATAAGACAGTTCAAGAAGACAAAGCTAAATAAGAAGCTCAAGCTTCAGTATTAATTTCAGTAGCAGGAGATAACAGAAATTCTTCGCCAATATTCTCGCAAGCCTCTCCTTCATTTCGGTTTTGATCTTCGCTTTGACTAGCATCTTGATTATCGCCAGCAATTACTTCTTCAAGAGAAATTTCTTTCTCATTCTGATTAACACCAGCAGATGCTTCTTTAGAAGGAACCTCTTCTTCATCTTCTAAGAAATTATCCTCTGCACCGGTTTCGTAATCATAATCACTATCAGCAGGACGAGGAACTTCATCATCATCTACTTCTAAAAGATCAATTGATGTAGGAGGAAGAGAGTTGGACAATAAAATGTCATTTACAAGGACTTCATCCCGGAGATTAACTTGGCGAAGAAGTGCTCTCTGATGATTCCTATCTTGAATATCCTTAAAATAAGCAAGATAATCAAGTCTTCTTTCTGCTCGGTCGCGAGAAACAGTAAGGGTAGAGACGAGCAATGCATTTTCTTTGCGAATTTTGGCATATTTAGCCTCCAAAACAGAAATGGAAGAATGAAGATTCTTCTCAGACTCTGCGAAAGATAGAATACAAAATTTTATTAAGATAAGAAATTCAGAGACATATGACAAAGAAAAGATAATTAAGGAAGTCAAACTATTATGACTACCTTCCTTTTGCGAAATAAGGTGTTGAATCAAGTTCATACAACTATTCTCCCAACGGTCCATCGCGTCATCAAATTTATCTCCAACTAAACCTTTAAGTCGAGACTGGAGATTTTTCTCTTTAGAAATAAGAAAGGAATTTTTCTTCGCAAGAGAAGAATAAGATTCTTCTAATTTGGAATATTGTTCTTTAAGCTGATTCACCTTTACATTTAAAGCTATTCTACCTTGAATGAGTGTATCTCTTTCAGCGATAGATGACTCTGTTACTTCTTTAAGTTCATTTCTCAAAGAGCGAAGAAATTGCTCTTGGTCATCACATACTTTTTGAAGAATACTAAGTTGTTGCGAAGATATCGCCATCTTGTTTAAATAAGTTCTATTCTCTTGGGACAAGGTTTTATTCTCATATGATAAAGTTTCCATCCCTAAATTAGCTTTAGTTAAAGAATAAGAAAGACGAGATACTTCATTACTTAATAAATCTTGTCTTTGAATTAATTGGGTATTTTCATTGGTAAGATTATTTATATGATCAAGAGAATATGAATAGAGGTTATCTAATTGGTTATATTGATCCATCAAGATTTGTTTATCAACACGGGATTCCTCAACAGCAGATTCAAATTGATATCTCTTCATTATTCGTTTCTGGTTTAAAGCCTAACATGCGAAAGAGGGATTTCAAGGATAAATAAATATGGGAAGGATAAAACCATTAAAAATGCAAATTAAAGACACAGATAAGAAAATTATACCTCTCAATTCATCATTCTTCATGCGAAGATTATCACGATCCAGTAAAAAATTCTAAAGCTTCTGATTTTCGAGACGAAGAGCATTACATTCTTTTTCCAAAGCTGTCTGCGAAGCAGCTCTGTCAGAACCCAAATGATTTCTTAGAATTTCGCAAACATTAGACTTGATAGGATCAATAGAAGACTTCTTGACATCATCCAAAACTTCAGATAAAACTTTGAAGGCAATATCTATCCCTTCCACGGTTTCTTTCGAAAGAGGAAGAGACTTAGGTAAAGAACTGGTAGAGATAGAAGGTTGAAAAACATTCTCAATGGGAAGAGAAGAGATTTCATTCACAGCAGGATCAACAAGGGGAGTTTCAATCATTGAGAGGTCAGCTGAAGAAATGAAGTCTGAGGCAGCTTTTTCGCGAATTGAAGATAAAGGTTTATCTTGCGAAGATGTCGCAGAAGATTTAGAAGAGATGAGTAAGTGAAAGGAAACAGAAGTTGGAACAGTTTTAAGGTGGCGAGATTTCTTGATTGGTTTATTAACATCTTTATCACCCTGCGAATTACAATCCAGATAAGAAACAGAGGCAACAATATTGTTATTATAAAAGGATTTCTTACTACCTTCTCATTCGCAGACTTTCTTTTATGCGCAACAACCTTATGCTGCGACTTGGGAATGTTAGGGTTCTGAACTGTAAATCTAGTATTGGAAGCGCTTTTGCTGAAATAACAACAGTATGGGAATCACATAAACAACATCAAATAAGGCAATAAACAAGATCAATTTCAGCAAAACTCATAAAGAAGAAAAAAGAAAACTAACCTTGATGAATCCATGGAAGATAATAGCAGGGAGATTGTTACGAAGAAAATTATGAACTATGAATATTTGCAGAAGAAATAGTACGAAGATGAAGAAGAACTTAAAAATATTGAAGAAGAAAGAAGAAAAGTTGTAATAATGGAATTTGAAGAAGAACGATGAAGTTGCAGAGAAGATTAAAAGAAAGAAGAAGAGAGTGAAAAGGAATATATATAGAGGGCATTTATCCTCGAGAAAATAAACACGATTAACACGGAAAGATATAAGCGGTTAAAAAGTAACGGTTACAAAAGACGTGTCGAGAAATAAATGGAAGAAAAAATACGTGTGATAAATGCAGAATAAGAAAAGATAAGCAGCTGCGGAATTTCTCACATCATTCTCTACTTTGCAGAGAAGATATGAGAAGAGGCAAGATGTAGGATCAGAATCTCGCAATGACAATGTTTCAACGAAATTAACAATGACACAGCACAACAGCATCGCAGAACAATTTCAGAAATGATAAAATAAATGACGTCAACTAAGATCACGAGAAAGATATGATAGTCCTGCGAAAATTAGAGAGTTTGCGAAAATAACATTTGTAAGGTTGCGAGAATGTCGCATACCATACCCGAAAATAAAGGACAGATTAGCTGTCATCCACTATGTATTATCTTATAAATAGTCGTTCGAGTTGTAAAGAAGGAGGGAGATCTTTTTTGAGTAAGAAACAAGTAAATAGGAGAGAGAAAGTTCAGAGCAAAAATCATTCTTGATTTATTTATCTTTTCTTGTAAGAACATTCAAAGATTAATCAATAAAATTAAGAGTACAAACCTAAAAATGAGTTGATTAATAATGAAATCATATGAGGGGTGTAGTGTAGGATTTCCTGCAACTACAAGAACTTCTTGCAGGTAAGAAATTTTTGTGAAGGATTCTGCAAGAGCATGTAATTCTGTCTTTGATTGAACACAAAAATGTGTCAATGCTTCAACACACTGGTCTTTCCTCAGCGTATTCTCTCTTTCCTTCTTGCTAAGCCAATCCCCCTTTTTGATTTTACTCTTAATACCAAGAGAAGATCCAAACTTAATCTTAAGTTGATCTTTCTGATCTAGCATCTTGCCATAAGAAGATGTTGGATCCAGACTCATGGTTCAGACAAGGAATGACCAAATAATGAAAATGATCTTTTTATAATTTTCATACTTCCGAAAATATAATATTCCTATAAATACGAATATATCAAATATTTTCAAATATTAGATTTTATTCCCATAATATACACATAAGTGCCTTGATTTTCCTTCTTCCTCACTCAATTCGGCACACACGGTGAGGAAAGAATTCTAATACCGATCAAGTGGTATTAGTATGAGATTTTCTCTCATTATGGTATTTCGAACAACCAGAGTGTCCTTGATCTAGTATCGTATAAGAAATTATCTTCTTGTTACCTCGAACTAGCGAAGTATCTTGAGATTGACTTGGGTTGCCTATGAAACTTTTAGCAATTCTGTTTTTGAGACAATTTTTGCATTTTGTCTTATTTTTCCCTTTACCATTAGATGATTTAATAACATCTGAAGACATATCCATCTTTAAAATGGGTAAATCATTAATGGAGGAGGAAGAAATAAGATTGACAACTAATGCAATGTTAGTTGTTTCCTCTTCTTCGGAATCGTATGAATCAGAGGTCTCATCTAGAGTTACAGCCAAATCCTTGCTTCCAGTGTATTTCTTAAGATTGGGACAGCCTTTAGCAATATGATCAAACCCTTTATACTTAAAGCATTGTGGTTGATATTCATCATCTTCTTCATGATCCTTTTTGACAAGAACTCGATCACGTGGACGAGAAGATCGATGAGTATCCTTTATGAATCTCTTATTTCTTTTGTTTAAGAGATATCGAAACTTTCTGGTAATCAATGATAATGATTGTTTAATTTCATCATCAGAATTTTCTGCAATCTGTTCATCTGAATCATCCATCTGTCCATTCCTCTCCATTGGAGCTTTCAGAATTTTTGCAGCTTTAAAATAAATTCCTTTATTTTGAATAGAATGTGATTCATGTTCAAAGATATTTAAATTTCTAACGAGTGTGCTTCGTGAGAGAGTTGAGAGATCATTTGCTTCTATGATTGCATGCTTCTTAGAATCGTATCTTGGTGGCAACGATCTGAGAATTTTGCACACTCTATCTTTTTCAGAGATAGTCTTTCCAAGAGAGAAATATGCATTAATTATCTCAGAGAGTTTAATATGAAACTCTTCAAAAGTGTCGTTGTCATCCATTCAAAGGTTTTCCCAATCAGACGTAAGAGTTTGAAGTCTAGCTTCTTTCTCTGAAGTGTTTCCTTCGAATACGATCTGAAGATTATCCCAAGATTCTTTCGAAGTTTGACATGTTGATACATGATGTTGTAGATCACGACTTACAGCATGTATTAAAGCATTCAATCCATCTAAATTCTGCTTTGCAAGCGCCTTTTCTTCGTTTGAAAAATCTACTAAGCGTTTAAACTCATTTTCTGAATTTTCTATCTTTGGACGAATATTACTGTTTATGGGTGAAAACTATTTCTGTTGGTTTTGTAATTTTGGGTGTGTATGGATGAGAAATGAATCTAAACCCTAAAGAAATGCACTGCACGAGAGTGCTTTTGATTCGAGAGATTAATCTATACAATTATGGCCTAAACAAAGAAATGGTTGTTTCATACTTGCTTCGGTCACAAAGTGAAGGAGATGGGGTTGATCTTAGGGAGGGAAGCAAAGAAGGTGTTGAGATTGTGAAGGTGTTGGCTGTTTATGACTTGTATCAGAATGATGAACTGGCTTGCACAATCAAAGCAATCAGTTCTGGGTGTTTTTTGGATACTGTGACAACACTTGGTTTTTCTGTCTGTGTGTTGTTTGGAAATAGATGAAGGACCTATTTATACAAGTCATTGAGCGCAACCCTAATCTCGTAGGAAGTGGAGGAGGTGAACTGATGGAGTAGTGGGGTCGTGTAGGAGTGGTGATTATCACACGATCACACCTTTTCCCACTTCCCTCATCACTGTTAACCGTCCACCTTTTCCTGACACGTTCTTGTAATGGCACATTGCAAGCTGCACGCTGTAAACCGCCAGACCAATACCCCAGTAAGTATCCCCCAGTTTGTGACATGCTTGATGTCTCGAATGAGCGGATCGTGGGACCCACCGCAGGAAATAGCATATGGTGCTATTAAGTTAAATAACTAAGTTATTTAAGGAATCGATATTTATGAAATATCGTGTATGCTCGATGCATGTAATGCATCGAAAACAATCAATATGTATGAAGCATCGCTTTTTTAAAGCTTAACCGAATAAGTCGCGGATTAAGCATCTTAAAACAGCATTACATCCAACCATCTTCGAGTGATCATTTGGAGGCCACACGAGTGAGCTATCCCCTGGTCGATCACTCCCCGTGGCAGAGTGGCGGACAGTGATCATCAAGATGCTTCATTGGTTACCTAGTCTTTAACCTAGGATGTCCGACCAAGATGGCAAAGTTGGACGGACGAGATGGTTTACGGCATATATTTGCGACCATTTGATGGAATTTTAGGGTTTTAGGAGGTGTGCAATCATCCCTCTTTGGCTTGATCGAATCCACACATCGGCGCCGATCTTGGTGGGACCGACCGGTCATGCGTGGAGACGGCTCCTTGTTGTGCACGCCTATACCTCTCCGTCCCGTGAAGGCTTGATCTAGGCCACTCAATTTGACTGGCAAAGATGAGTGGTCCTGATTAATTTGCGACAGAAATCCGTTGCCGCAAAGGATTAAAGGCTGTGTGACATGCCACTTTGGGGGGCGCGTTTTGAGGTGTCGAGTCCTAGTCTGCCTAGGCCGACCGACTACATGCAAAGGTGGGCCCACAGTGATCACGTTGACACTCTTGGGACCTCTTAAGTCTATATCTACAACCTCCATCCAGGCTGGCGAAGATGGATGGTCGTGATCAAACTACGAAAAATATGCAACGCCGCAAACCCTAATTAGGGTTTTGAAACAGTCATGTATACGTGACTTTGTCCAAACGGTTTGGCGAGCTATGCTTCTCCTTTGGAGAGACCGATCGTGCGGGGCCCACGTTGGGCTGATGGTGAACATATGTACACCTCCCTGATGGTCCTAGGTATGATCTAATCCATCCAAACATGTTGTCTAAGTTGGATGGCTGTGATCGATTTAAGACGTTAGTGGAATTTCCGCGACCCTTAGAAGCATCACGCCTGCCGTGGTTTGAGCAATCGGTTCATTGCTCCACGGCCTTTCCGTGAGAAAACCGATCGGTTGAGGGAGAAGTGGGCCCGCTAACTGTGCGTTAACGCTTCTATGATCATTCATGGGATGATCTAATCCGTTCAACTAGGCTGGCGAAGTTGGACGGTCGTGATTGTTTTTAGATTTGGACAGTCCATGCTCGATCGAGCTTTCTTCCACAGCAGCAGCCACCTCATTTTAGGGCTGGCGTTTGGTGCGCTGGGAAGTATGGCGTGGTGTTCGACCGACTGGGGCATAAGTTGGCCCGCCGGCGGTCATCACGGTGAACACCTTCTCCTGCTAGGGTTTGGCTAGGCTGGTTAAATCATGTGGCCAACTTGCGTGGCCGTGATTGTTTCTGAGACTGATACTGACAGTCCAGATTTCCTTTAAGGAAATTAAATACATTCGATCGAGCTGTTTCGCGTCGATTCGAAATTCTCTTTGTTAGAGAGTGATGCAGCCTGTACGGTATTTCGTGCATGTCCCAAAATTGGCACTTGGAGATCCATGTTACTCTGCTGAGAGTGAACACTCAGTCGTCATTCCATGCTAATAATGAGAGTTCGGCTAGGAACAACGCATGAAATACTAGGCAAATCATGCATTAATTAATAATGCTAAAATTCACATAATATTTGGGATTGTTGCTGCATGCACCATTCTGGGTGAATTTTGTGTGTTTATTGAATTGCTTCTAATAAATAAAGTGAAGAGGTACTCATCACTTATCAAACGGATTTACCTTTTGCAGGATGTCAGCGCATTAAATTTGGTTTTACAATTTTAGCCCTGAATTAAAATCCACCATCAACATTAAGTCCCCTGCCTAGCACGTAATAGTTGCACTATTGCGGGATAGGCACTAGATTGTGACAGTTCGAATATTAGAACGATTAAGCTAAAGTAAATAAATATTTACCGTAGAGATGAATACCACCCTATGCCTTAAACGTCCCGGAGCTGGTCAAATTATTCTCTTTTAGATATCCAGCGACCCTTCCAACTTTGATTGGGGTTTGGAAGAAAGCACGACTTGGTCGGTTGAATCCTTATTCATCGGATAACCCTCGTCGCAGCCGATTTGGTCTTCCTTTAGGGTTTCCTCCATATATATGTGCATGCAGGGATTTATAACCACCCTTTATCTTTTCGTGACGGGGTTTTACAGAAACTCCATCTTTTCATCATGTCGAACAACAGTGGATCGTCTTCTTCATACTTTCCAGGTTCTTCTGCTAAACGTACACGACTTGCACCCGAGGTATGATTCCGAGCCATCTCTTGATTTCAACGATGCTACTTTTTCCTTTATTTTACTTTTCCGAACAATTGTTTGTTCTTCATGATCAGGTGAATAAACCTCCCCTTTCACAGGGATATCCTACTGGAACATGTGTGACAATGATCGATGATGATGACTTAAACAGTCCTTTGCCTTCAAACTCAAACACGCCTACCCCCGCGGACCTTGAAGATGCTGATCTGGGTATCTCATCTTATGAATATCCCAACACAGGCCTTTCATTCGATATCCACATGAGATGTCTATCTTCCAGTTACCGAACTTTCGGTGAATTCTTAGTGTGGAAGGAGTTTGTGCCTTTATACACAAAAATATGGAAAAAGTATGGCCATATTGCAACCAGGAATGTAGTTCGACACTGTTCATCTGCTTTGGTTACCACGGTAAACTGCCTTCTTCCTATGTTTGCTGAGATGAAGAATATCGCTATCCGCAACGTCACTGAATCAAACCTCGAAAAGTGGGAGAACATGGTGTCTATCTGCGAATCCATGGAGTTCAACGTGGGCTGGTTGCGGCATCGTCTTGACATTATCAAGGTCGGTCGAGCTGGTATCCTCGTGAATGTAGTTCCTGCTGCGAAAGCTATCTTGGAGGAAGAGAATGCTCTGGCTACGGAATCAGAGAAGGTGGAGCAGGAAGTCCAAAACTTGAAGAATATGACAGAGAGATACCAAACTAGGTTGAAGATGATGCTCTCAAGAAACTATAATCTGTTGGATGACCTCTTCTAGGCTGCATTCTCTTATTGTCAATGCCGCTCACGTCATCTCATCTTTTTTTTATTTTTTTGAACATTCTTGAGAAATGAATTGCATTGGTTTTTTTTTTGTAGGTAAAAGGAGTTTTTCATTAATGTATTTTTGAATAAATTGATGATTCAGATGTGTAATGAAAAAAGAATGCATGTATTTCCATGTCATGAGACAACGGCAGGACAATGATCAAGCATGATATGCCTTGAGCCATTTTCCATTGATGACTGCTTCTAACTTTCCTCCATCCACCTTAATGATCTTGTAGTAGATGGTACTATAAGCCTTGGTAATCACATAGGGACCTTCTCATTTCGGAGAGAACTTTGGTGCAGACATGTCTTGCTGAATGTGCTTGGCCGTCTTTAAGACTAAATCTCCTTCTTTAAAAACACGCGGCCCTACAGTCTTGTCATATGCCCTGGAGATCCTATTTCTGTACACATGAGTACGTTCCTCTGCTTTACCTCTTCTGGAGTCTAGAGTGTCTAACTAGGCGATTCTGGAGCTCAACGCTTCGGCTTCATTCCGGTGGACCCCACTTGCTGCTGCATCCTGGCTGACGGGATCTTGATTTCTGCTGGGAGGATCGCGTCTGCGCCGTAAACAAGCGAATATGGAGAAAATCTAACAGAACTTCTAGGTGTTGTTCAATACTCCCATAGCGCCATTGGTAGCTGTTCGTGCCATTCTATGGGATTGCCATGCAATGTTCGACTGAGAATCTGAATTAGTGTTTTGTTGGTGCTCTCAACTTGTCTGTTTCCCTGGGGGTAATAAATGGTGGAGAAGACTTGTTTAATTCCGTATCCCTCAAGCAACTCTCGTACTTGTTTGTTGGCGAAGGGAGTGCAGTTATAGGTGATGATATGTTTAGGCACGCCAAACCGACAAATGATGTACTCTTTAATGAAAGCCGCAATCATTGCTCCTGTAGTCCCTCGTAGAGGAATGGCTTCAACCCATTTAGTAACATATTCTGTCGCAGTTATGATGTACTCGTGCTGCTTTGATGACGGCGGATTGATCTTTCCAATAATGTCAAGTCCCCAGCTATAAAATGGCCATGGACTGCTTATCGAGTGTAAAGGGGTGGAAGGTGCGTGAACGAGGTTCCCATGAATTTGACATTTGTGGTAGCTTTGAACAAATGCAGCTGCATCATCCTCCATGGTCGGCCAATAATATTTCTCGTGTATCTGGAGAAACAGTTTCCTCTTCCCTTGATGTTCCCCTTCATGCATTTCTTTCAACATAATTGGGATCTCTAACTCGGCTAGGAACCGTAATAGATTTCCTCCAAAGCTTTTGCGATACAGGATCCCTTCATGAAATACGAGTTGCTTCGCCTTTTGCTTCATCTTGATAGCATCCTTTCGATTAGCAGGAGTTACTCCATCGCGAAGATAGCTAATGTACGGTTCTCTCCAGTCCCCAGCATGACTTATGCTGAAAACCTCCAATTGATGGGGCGGTATTTGACAATTAGAGCAAGAATTTTGAAGTAAATGAGATTGAGTTTCCATTTCTGGCCAGTAATATCCCAGGCGTTGAAGACGACGATAGAGCGTTACCCCCAATGTTTGTCCGCAAATTTCATCGTGAACGCGGTTAAGCTGCAGTTGAGCTTCTTCATCTCCGAGACATCTTGATAAGGAACCATCCCGGTTTCGATAATATAGCATACCATGAAGCATGAAGAAGTTCTTCAAGGTTTTGAGACCGACCTTTCCTTGAGAAAGCGAGATGCTGAGCTCCTGAATGATCGGATCTCGCCAATCGCAGTTTCCAGTGTCTTTGCATTGTGAAAGACACGTTGATTCTACCATTCTCCTCTTCACTGTCAAGGTTTCTTCTAAACCTTCGAACTGCAATTTGGATGCCAAAGTGGCTAAACAATCGGCATGTCTGTTGTTGTTGCGACCAACATGGATTATGGTTGCGTCATCAAAGTAGTTTAGTAACCTTTGCGCCTCGGATCGGTACGGAGCCAGTGTTACCTCCGTCAACGCATATACTCCATTCATTTGATTAACTAGTAACTTAGAGTCACCTCTTATTTCCAGACGTGTGGCCCATGCTTGCTTGGCTAATGACAGCCCTATGAGGAAGGCTTCATACTCTGATGAATTGTTAGTGCATTGAAAGTCCAGCTTGAAGGAGTGCGAGGAGACTTCACCGGTTGGAGACACTAGGACTACGCCTGCCCCTCCAGTGTTATTGCTAGGGGTGGAAGAGCCATCAAAATATAATATCCACGCTTCTTCTTCGACAACGGAGATGTCTGGAAATTCTCCAAGAAGGTCCACGCGTAGTACAGTAGTGCCTTCTCCATGGAATGCTGCTAGTAAGTCTGCAACTGCTTGTCCTTTGATAGCTGTAGGTGATGCACACATTATGTCTAACTCTGACATTTGGAGAAGCCACTTGGCCGACCTTCCCGTCAGTACCGGTTTTGAAAGCAGAAACTTCGCAGGATCAGATTTAGATATGAGCACCACCTTGTTGGATAGCAGGTGATGTCTGAACTTCTGAATTGAATGAATTAGGGCTAAGTATTCCTTTTCCTCCTTGGGATATTTGAGTTCAGCATCTCTCAATATTCGACTGAAATACTATACAGGATGTTCGATTCCCTCGTCATCTTCTTGAGCGAGCAAAGCCCCGACGGCGGTATCACTGAAAGTAGTGTAGAGACATAGCGGTCTTCCTTGGACGGGAGACTTCATGATGGATGGAGATGACAATATTCCTTGAATCTTCTGAAACGCTTCCTGTTGTACTGCAGTACAAATGAAACTTGCTCCTTTCTTCAGTAAGGGGGTGAATGAAGCAACGAGCTGGGCCAAACCAGGTATAAAACGTCGAATGTAGTTCACCTTGCCCATGAAGCTTTGGATCTCCTTCACAGTTCGCGGTGGTAGCATCATGAGGATAGATTGAGTCTTGGATGGGTCCACTTTGATCCCCTCAGCAGTTACCTGGAATCCCAGAAATTTGCCTGAAGAGACGTCGAAAGCGCATTTCAAAGGATTCATCTTCAATTTGTATTCTCGGCACCTTTCGAACACTTGTCGTAGGACTCCTGTGTGGTCCGCCCGAGCTTTTGATTTGACTACTATGTCATCCACGTAGTCTTCGACTTTCTTATGCATCATGTCATGGAAGATTAGCGTCATAGTGCGTTGATACGTTGCACCAGCATTCTTCAAACCAAAAGGAATTACAATATAGTAAAAATTTTCAAGAGGAGTTCGAAAAGTTGTCTTACTTGCGTCATGCTCATACATCCTTATCTGATTGTAGCCGCTATATCCATCCATGAAGGAGAACATGCCGTGTCCGCTGGTGGCATCTACTAGCATGTCGATGTTAGGTAGAGGAAAATCGTCTTTGGGGCAGCATTTGTTCAAGTCTTTGAAATCCACGCAGCACCTGATCTGCCCATTTTTCTTTTTCACCGGAACCACATTAGCCAACCAGGTCGGATGTTGAATGGGTTTGATGAATCCAGCAGCTAGCAACTTCTGAATTTCAGTCTTGATTTGCTCTTCTACCTCGTGTCTGAATTGCCTCGGAGATTGTTTGACCGGTTTGGATCCATCTATGACATGTAGATGACGGGTGACCAATTTTTCATCTAAACCGGACATTTCTTCATATGTCCAGGAGAATATGTCCTGGTATTCTTTGAGAAGTTCTACGAGCTTTGTGCGTTCGTCCGTACACAGGGTTGAGCTGATGGAGATAGGCCTAGCAGATTCCTCGTTCCCGATGTTAACGACTTCGAGCTCATCAGTGGTGGAGTTGGTGTCATCTTGCAGCTGTCGTGAGCATCTAATACTTCTTCTTGTGGCCCGTCATTGTTGTAGCATTCCATTGGGCGGAGAGACTGGGTAGCAGTCTCCCCTGCTAATTGCTAACAACGGCGTCGGTATACGGTTTTCCCTTTCTGGTCACGGCTTGCCACAAAAGTTCGTTCCCTCTTTGTGTGAGCGTGGGGCGCAACTTCACATGATGAAGAAGAATTGGAACGCCTTTTTAGCAAAGATGCATCATCGGACTTAGCCTTCAATGATGCAAGTCGGTCCTCTTTCTGGATTGACGCCCACGTGGGGAGTGGGATGCAACGAACTTTGTCTGACTCTTCGCGCGGAGCCTCTCTTGGTTCAAACAATTCAACTCCACATATTGGCGCGTAAGGAGATAATGAGGCAGTAATATGAACGACTTCTTTATCCAGCATAGTCTTCAGGCATTGGTGATACGTCAAGGGGACGATCCTATTTTCATGAAGCCATGGTCTCCCCAGTATCATATGGTAGTCCATCTCCTTTTATATGACTTCGAATTTCACCTTTGATTGGACAGGTCCTACATACAAATTCAGATTGACATACTCGTACGTGTTGGTTTGATTTCCTTCAAAGTCTGTCATCATGATAGGCTGTCACACGATCTTGCTTGGGCGAACCTTGGCCGTCCTAAGTGTTTTAAGAGTAATCAAATTCGAATACGCTCCCGTGTCGATGAGGGCCCTCTTGAATTCTGAATCCTTGATGCGTGCAACAACGTGTAGGGCCCGGTTGTAACCTTCTTTTGCCATCATGTCTTCCTCTGTAAATGTAACATTATTCACAGACATCTCTGATGTTTTTGAGGGTTCTGGACGTAAAGGAGTTAGATGCACGTCCAAGGATATCCGGTTGATTGCAGCAAACGTCTCCGCCCGCTGATTCTTCGAGAGGTGTAAAAGTTCGCATAAGCTTTCCAGTAGAGAAACCGCTTCCTGATCCACCGGCATCTGATTCATAGTGAAACTATTGACTTGAGTAGGATTGTTGTGAGGATCAGTCCCCAGTGCAGAAATCTCCGTGACAGGAGAACCGCTCATATCTGATGTCATCTTGATGAGGAGATCGAGTATGTTGTTTATCGTTTCTTTGATCAGGTCCATGTTCTTCGTGTGAATCTCCTGCACTCGCGCTAACTCGATCAATGTTGGGATTCTTGCAGTTACACCATCAGATACACCATTGGGAAGGGGGGTATCTTCATTGGAGGAACTCCGACCGGGATTTGAAATCGTTGGGGGAGTTCTAAGACCAACCATTTTTGAAATCAGCCAAATGAGATTGGGTTTTGAAGAAATTGACTTCACAACCGAGAGATTAATCTCCCACTGCGGTCGTTAGTTGTTTATGGGTGAAAACTATTTCTGCTGGTTTTGGTTGGGTGTGTGTGGATGAGAAATGAATCTAAACCCTAAACAAATGCACTGCACGGGAGTGCTTTTGATTCGAGAGATCAATCTATACAATTTTGGCCTAAACCAATAAATGGTCGTTCCGGAGTTTCTTCGGTCACAAAGTGAAGGAGATGGGGTTGATCTTAGGAAGGGAAGTGAAGAAGGTGTTGATATTGTGAAGGTGTTGGTTGTTTATGACTTATATGAGAATGATGAACTGGCTTGCACAATGAAAGCAATCAGTTCTGGGTGTTTTCTGGATACTGTGACAACACTTGGTTTTTCTGTCTGTGTGTTGTTTGGAAATAGGTGAAGGACCTATTTATACAAGTCATTGAGCGCAACCCTCAGCTCGTAGGAAGTGGAGGAGGTGAAGTGATGGAGTATTGGGGTCGTGTAGGAGTGGTGATTATCACACGATCACACCTTTTCCCACTTCCCTCATCACTGTTAACCGTCCAACTTTTCCTGGCACGTTCTTGTAATGGCGCGTTGCATGCTGCACGCTGTAAACCGCCAGACCAATACCCCAGTAAGTATCCCCCAGTTTGTAACATGCTTGATGTCTCGAATGAGCGGATCGTGGGACCCACCGCAGGAAATATCATATGGTGCTATTAAGTTAAATAAATAAGTTATTTAAGGAATCGATATTTATGAAATATAGTGTATGCTCGATGCATGTAACGCATCGAAAACAATCAATATGTATGAAGCATCGTTGTTTTAAAGCTTAACCGAATAAGTCGCGGATTAAGCGTCTTAAAACAACATTACGTCCAACCATCTTCGAGTGATGGTTTGGACGCCACACGGGTGAGCTATCCCCTGGTCGATCACTCTCTGCGGCAGAGTGGCAGATGGTGATCATCGAGATGCTTCATTGGTTACCTAGTCTTTAACCTAGGATGTCCGACCATGCTGGCAAAGTTGGACGGACGAGATGGTTTACGGCATATATTTGCTACCGTTTGATGGAATTTTAGGGTTTTAGGAGGTGCCCAAGCATCCCTCTTTGGCTTGACCGAATCCACACATGGGCGCTGATCTTGGTGAGACCGACCGGTCATGCGTGGAGACGGCTCGTTGTTGTACACGCCTATACCTCTCCGTCCCGTGAAGGCTTGATCTAGGCCACTCAATTTGACTGGCAAAGATGAGTGGTCGTGATCAATTTGCGACAGAAATCCATTGCCGCAAAGGACTTTGGGGCACGTATTTCGAGGTGACGAGTCCTAGTCTTCCTAGGACGACCGGCTACATGAAAGGTGGGCCCACAGTGATCACATTGATACTCTTGGGGACCTCTTAAGTCTATATCTACACCCTCCATCCAGGCTGGCGAAGATGGATGGTCGTGATCGAACTACGACAGATATGCAACGCCGCAAACCCTAATTAGGGTTTTGAAACAATCACGTATACGTGACTGTGGCCAAACGGTTTGGCGAGCTATGCTTCTCCTTTGGAGAGACCGATCGTGCGGGGCCCACGTTGGGCTGATGGTGAACATATGTGCACCTCCCTGATGGTCATAGGTATGATCTAAGCCATCCAAACATGCTGGCTAAGTTGGATGGTTGTGATCGATTTAAGACGTTAGTGGAATTTCCGCGAACCTTAGAAGCATCACGCCTGTCGTAGTTTGAGCAATCGTTTCATTGCTCCACGGCCTTGCCGTTAGAAAACCGATTGGGTGAGGGAGAAGTGGGCCCGCTAACGTGTGCGTTAGCGCTTCTCTGATCATTCATGGGATGATCTAATCCGTCCAACTAGGCCGGTGAAGTTGGACGGTCGTGATTGTTTTAAGACTGTTTTGGATAGTCCATGCTCAATCGAGCTTTCTTCCACAGCAGCACAACCACCTTATTTTAGGGTTCGCGTTTGGTGCGCTTGGAAGTATGGCGTGGTTTTCGACCAGCTGGGGCATACGTTGGCCCGCTGGCGGTCATCACGGTGAACACCTGCTCCTGCTAGGGTTTGGCTAGGTTGGTTAAATCATGTGGCCCCCTTGCGCGGCCGTGATTGTTTCTGAGACTGATACGAACAGTCCAGATTTCCTTTAAGGAAATTAAATACATTCGATCGAGCTGTTTCGCGTCGATTAGAAATTCTCTTTGTTAGAGAGTGATGTAGCCTGTACGGGTATTTGGTGCACGTCCCAAAATTGGCACTTGCAGATTCATGTTACTCTGCTGAGAGTGAACACTCAATCGTCATGCCATGCTAATAATGAGAGTTCGGCTAGGAACAACACATGAAATACTGGGCAAATCATGCATTAATTAATAATGCTAAAATTCACATAATATTTTGGATTTTTGCTGCATGCACCATTCTGGGTGAATTCTTTGTATTTATTGAATTGCTTCTGATAAATAAAGTGAAGAGGTACTCATCACTTATCAAACGACTATACACTTTGCAGGATGTCAGCGCATTAAATTTGGTTTTACAAGTTTAGCCCTGAACTAAAATCCACCATCAACAATAACCATCGACGACTAATAGCCAAAGTCCCGTGATTGAAGAAAATATCTCATAGCAGATTTCCACCATAGATAGTTTGTTCCGTCAAATCTTGGCGGTACGTTAATTGAAGTCGATTCATGAGAACTCGAGTTCATTCTTATAGGTTGGATCGCACCAAACACATATTGTTAGATCTTTTCGTGTTTTCCTGCTCTGATACTAATTGAAAAGGTGAGGGTACCCAAATATACCTCAAGCTAAAACTTTTCCTACCTATAAGTCCTTTCTCCGAAAGTGATTGTCTATGGACTGAGTCGAGACAATACAACTAATCGGTTCACACTTCGTGTGATCGTCTATGGATACGAGGTCGAGATAATACAACAACGAAGTATGTTTACTTGATAAGAGGTTCAGACTTAACCAAACACAATAGGATTACTATCAATTAAAATAGGAATTAACGTTTGTGTAATTTACTTTAAATTATAATAACAACAATTATAATTACGGAAAATAAAAGTAAATGACACAACAAGATTTTGTTAACGAGGAAACCGCAAATGAAGAAAAATCCCGGGACCTTGTCCAGAATTGAATACTCTCATGGTTAAACCGCTATACAAAATCAAAACAACTTCGTATAGTTGAGACCAAGCAACTAAACCTATAGTTCACCTAGTTCCGTTTGTATTCCCACACCTCCAACTTATGAATAAGTCACGTACTTGGAACAATTCCTTTGGTTCGTATTCCAAACAGTAAAGGAACAACAAATCTGTTTGGTAGCAACTCTTTTCAACCAAGTGATGTGAGTTTGACAAAGGCTCTTATGTTTATCTCAATAAACTCCTTCATCAGGTTCTTAGATCTATCTTATTCTCAACTATCAAAGGTAATTGTTAAGATTTTGCAATCAATACTTTTAATCACAAAGAATTGTATTGATGTCGATCTACACAACTAATAATTTAATATACCACAAGGATAAACCAATTATAGTTGGATCCTCTATACCGAAACAAGTATTGTACACACCAAAGATTATGAACCCCAAATCAGAAATCTTCAATATCTTCTTTGTCTTCAAATCTTCTTAGATCTTCAATAAACGCCTGCACACAACAACTTGAATCTCTTGTTATCAATCACGCACAGAACGGAGTCTGTTAACAATGAATTATCATAAGACATCTTTAGATCTACACACAGTCTAAAGATCTATGTCGAAACTTCGATCTAGTTTGAGTGAATCTTATATCAGAAGAGAAGATTCTCAAGCATAAACAAACTAGGTGCAATCAAAGTTCAACCACCGTTAGTCAATCAAATCAATCAAAAACACAAGATAAACCGCAATTATCTAGTTTCCCACCAGCGGTACTAATAGATCTTCTCAATTCCAAAGAAGACTTTAAACTGAGCGACCGTAAGAGATTTCGCCTAATTAGGTTACTCTCCTCTCCGAATAGGCGGCTTCACCAGTAACAACACAAATGAGGAAGTTTGCTGTCACGAAGGATTAGTTTGCTAGAAATGCAAACTTCAAGTATTTATAGACAAGGAAGTTTGGACACCAAGGAATTTCCAAAACCGAAAATATTTCAAGATATGCAATATATTCCAAATTCGGTTTCCATAATTCCTGGAAATGCTCTGTCCAAAATAATGACCGAAAATCTCTTTGAAAAACTTCAACTAGTAAATGCACATTACTAATTTTCATTTTCCTAAAATAAAATTAAAAACCTTAAATAAAAGATTCTTAACTTATTTTTGTTTCGATCCTGAAATTTTCTTCCTTTAGCTATTAAGGAATAACTTTGAACAATTAAAGATAAGCATTACTGCACATGTTCAAAGTATGTCGACATCCTTACTTTGTAAGTCCTCTTTCATACTTACAATCTTGAAACTGATTTTCCACACTTCCAAATAAGTTTAGAATTGGTTCATCTGACTTTCAAGAACTATGTGATTGATCAAGAACACTCAATCACCATTCATGGGTTTAATGGTTCTACCAAAACAAGTTTTGGTTCTACCTCCATGTGAGTACTATGCATAGTTACACTAGCTTTCCAAAATTCGGTTGACTGATAAGTGCATAATTCATATGATTTTAGTGTCCATTCCGTACTTGCTTCAGCTATTATTCTTGCATATTTTCGTATTATTACTTTGGTTTTCTCTTAATTGTCTCTATTAGGTGAATCATCCAAAAAGGAGCTACAAATTGCTGAAAAGAGCTAAGAAGAGAGGTATTCCAAGTATCCAAGCGCCCAAGTCCAAGAGAAGTGGAAGAAGTGCGACGAAAAAGGAGCAAAACGCTCAAAATCAAGAGACGGCCCAAAGACCGATCTTAACTCATTCAAATTAAGGATTTCTCATCATCATCTTGAAGATAATTGAAAGATAAAAGGAATGCAAAAATAATGAGGTCATTCCGAGTTCAGATGAAGAAGTTGTGGCCAAAACAAGCTTTTATTGAATATCGAAGACAGTAAAGTTCGCGTACGGGTTTCATATTTTAATTCCGAAAATTTTTGCTGGAATTTGAAGTTCGCGGACTGGGTTTGCGAATTTAGCAGGTGGAAAACGTGTATTAATACCTTGGAAAGCCTAAGGGCATGTTTGGATTCGTTATTTCGGGTCGGGTTCTTGAACCGAACTAAATACTTGGAGACCAAGCAATGTAAACCTATAAAAAGGTATTAGGTCATAGAATTGATCATCTCATATTATACTTTTGTTCTTAAATAATATTTGAGGGTTTACCCCTTTAGGATGAAACCGAATAATTGTGTAATCATGAGAAACTAAACCTTTGATGATTAAGGATGAATTCAATGTTCTAAGCGAGAAGCTTTATTAATAATACAAATCTATTGAGAGTTTTTATCATCATCGTTTGTCTTTACCATAACTAGGGTTTATGAGTGATTCTTATATTGATTTGGGAGGCTTACTAGATCAGTATATTGATTGTTCTATTGCTAGTAGAAGTTATGAGATAAGTAATCGTCGATTAACTCTCTACACAATTAGAAATCGCGAGACCTTACATAGGGATTCTGTGGAACAATCGTGAGTGAAGACAACACCAACAACTAAACCTTGATCTAAGAGTTTAACTACTGGGATCAACCTAAATTCACGAAGCTTAAAACGTTCGATTGGATTACACCTTGAGTGATCTACTACTTGGTGGTTCGTTGAATAGAATCTGGTAGGAGAGAACTTCCGTATCCAGTGATATAAGGAGTTTTGGGGATAACACTGATCTAGCTGTTATTCTATGGTTGGTGATGAATGGTTCTTACGAATGATAGATAAGTATTATAATCCTGTTAACGCTTGGTAACTGCGAAGTATTCCTTGATCATTTCTTTTCTTTATTGTCTTTATATTTATCTCACAACCAATCCCCCATTGTTATTTACTTTATTTTGCTGATCAAATAACCTATCTATTACGTAGCTCTCTGTGGGAACGATCTCTTACTACCGCTATATTACCAGTTAATTAGTGGGAAATATATTTATCAATTTGTTGAGCCTACAACAGCCCAAACAAATTTTGGCGCCGCTGCCGGGGAGCAGTCACTAATTGATTTGTTATTTGTTTAGCTTGTTTTTATTTTCTCTTTTGTTCTTGTGAGTCGTCATGTTTCCTTACGGAAATAACATGTACGGAGCACAAGATTACACATACAACAGTGGTAATCAGTATGGTTTTCAATCTCATTCATATGACAACTACCAACCATCCTATGGGTATAATCGAAACCAATCTTTTGGCTATTATCAATACCCCACGGATATGGATATTCTCATACATGTCAACAACCTTATGACGAGCATGTAAGTGAACAATCACAAGGATGGGAGGATACTTATGCTCTTCATAAGAAATTTTCTAGTTTTGCAGAATCGTGTTTTAAACTGGTACAACAGGGGCTCCAGACCATGGAACAGAAAACACATGAGCAACTCCAAGAAATTCAAAGAAAATATTTTGTAGATGAGAAACCTTTGGAAAGTCCACATAGCAATGATGAAGTTATTCCAACTTCGAATCGTAATAAAGATCATTCACCTATTCAAAAGGAGGAGTCTTGGTATGACCGAACCATTGTTATGAACGGTGTGACATACTCAAATGCATATCAACGTTACAATGAACATCTATATTACAATGTTTTTAGGCCGGTTGATTTGCAAGAAGTAGACCCAATTATTCCCTCAACGGATACTCATACAGAATACCCCAAAATCTTTACTGAAGAAGAGTTCCTGAGAGCGAAATTTGATTCAGATGATGAGAGTGTTGAAGAGATGAAGATTGAGAATGAAACCAAATTGATTAAAGTCGTGGAAGACCCAATTGATCTAGATAACAATAGTTTGATAGAGGACAACTATATACTTGAGGTAAATAATTCACTGTTAATTACGAATGAGGATCCGAAACAAGGTTTGTCTAATCCTTTGCTTAATTCCGTATCTATTGATCCTTTATATCCAATTGGAGTAGATTCTAATAAAGTTGTTAACCCAACTTTTAAGAAGATAGCTCACTTAGGATTGGAGTTGTGTGCTTCCAAAGTTTTAATGGATTATTTTTCTTCTAAGTATCCACCACTTGATGTGTTTGATTCGAGTATTGTGCAGGTTCACCAAGCTGTGGAACCTTTTGAAGTTCCTGAATTCTATGTTCTCTATCCACTTCCGAGTATAGAAAGGACTAAGTGTGGGGGAAACTTCAATAAAGCGATAGCTTCAATATTTATATTTTGTGCTAATGTTTTTGTGAAGCTGTTATTTGAATTGCAGATTGTTATTTGGAAGGATTACCAAATTTTCAGATTATTGGTGTACGGACGATAACAATAACGATGGGCTTTGACGACGTTAAACCATGCTCTTCGTGGGAGGAAACCCATCGGTTTTGTATCTCTATCCCTTTTGTTTTTAATTTTCTTAGTTTTTCATATCATATCTTGCATTCCCATCTTAGATTTCACAAAGTCTTTATCCATAATGAAAGTTTTGACGAACTCTCGTCAGAAAATTCTGACTGCGCACTTGTTATGAAAATAGCTCTCGAGACTTCATACGGAGTCCGATTTGAGTGGTTGATCCCAACTTTTAAAGAGGACAGACATACCTTTCTTTTAAAAAAACAAAATCTGAATTCGGAGTCTGTTAATTTGGAGCGACAGGCCTGGACATTTGAGTTTCGGTATTTTTACAGAACTTTTTCAGATTGCATGTCAGTCAGTCCGGAGCCCATAAAAGTCAGACCGTTTATCGAAACACTGTGCCCTGTTGACACCTTATAGAAAAGACGTAGTCGGACAACTTTAGTTTAGGATGTTTTTCCTAGTTCCCTACCCATTTGTACAGTTTTCGAGTTTTTCAGGTCTGTTATGTCAGAAATCAGAATTTTCGGTTTTGAACATTGAGGACAATGTTGAGTTTAAGTGTGGGGGAGTAGTTAAGCATGTTTGGCTTGCATAAAAAATAAAAATAATAAAAATAATACTCTTTGATTTCTTGTATTCTTGAGACTTCATCTTTTGGAGTTAATTATGAGCTATTTAGGATGACACTCTAAACCTTTTTAGGTTGAAACAGTTCTTACGACTATAGATTGATTTCCACTTTATCATTCTACAATCCTTAATTATATATACGCTCATAATTGAATGCGGAACTAAGCTATGATAGTCGTTTGAAAGATTCATCCTCGCAAGTAATTATTACTGATCACTTTCTTTTTATTTTTGCAGTTTTGTGTTTCTCTAAAGTGATTTGGTGGGATCCTGATATTGCCGTGGATGTTATAGCAAGGTAATCATTGGTTGAGTATATAAAAACCCCATAAGACAATTGTCTTACACTCATAAAGAGTGATCCGAAAAGGAAAATATATATATATACATATAAGGATCCTCTTCTTTTATCGACACTAATAAATGATAGGTCCGGAATTGCGGATAATCATGCAGTCGACGAAACAAAAACCATATCATCATTATATAGCAAGTCAAAAAGACTATTGATGAGGTTCTTGACACTTGGATAGCAGTATGTGTGAAACGTTGTCCCTGTCTCCGTCTCCTAAGCAAGCGTGGAGTGCAGGATCCAAGGCAACTATCACATACTTGCTGAAAAGGAACATGCACTTAGAGTATCTAATCATGTGGTCGAGTTAAATGGGTGCTTCTCTCAACTAGTGCGCTATAAATATATATCCTTTGACGACATTCATACAAGTATTGTGGGTAACATCTTTCACTTAAGTCAACATTTGCACACTTCACTTTTCCATTTCCATTTTCTTATCTATCCATGTGATTTCAGTATGCGAGTGTTGTGATAAACGTTGCAACAAGTACGATGACTATATTAGTGGAGTTTTGCAATCAGATTGAATGTCACATGTAAGTAATTGCTTATGTGTGATGATTGGAATGTATGTGGGATGTTTGTAGCTAAAGAACATATGCAAGCTAATTATTTGGCTTTTTTGCTTTGTGTCTATCCTTAGTGGTTCTTCCAAGGCGAGAAATTGGAGTAGGTTTTGTGGGTATACCTCTTGTAAGCCCTCACGAGACTATAACTCATCCACTAGGGACACCTAGGGGTTTAAAGGCATGTTATTCATGCTAAGAGTAACCGTATTCTCGACGAGATGGAGTTGTTGTATTTATGATTGGTTTATCTTAGTTTGCTCGAGGACTAGCAAAATCTAAGTGTGGGGGAATTTGATAAGTGCATAATTCATATGATTTTAGTGTCCATTCCATACTTGCTTTAGCTATTATTCTTGCATATTTTCGTCTTATTAATTTGGTTTTCTCTTAATTGTCTATATTAGGTGAATCATCCAAAAAGGAGCTATAAAGTGCTGAAAAGAACTAAGAAGATAGGTATTCCAAGTATCCAAGCGCCCAAGTCCAAGAGAAGTGGAAGAAGTGCGACGAAAAAGGAGCAAAACACTCAAAATCAAGAGACGGGCCAAAGACCGATCTTAACTCATTCAAATTAAGGATTTCTCATCATCATCTTGAAGAGAATTGAAAGATAAAAATAATGTAAAAATAATGCAAAAATAATGTGGTCATTCCGAGTTCGGATGAAGAAGTTGTGGCCAAAACAAACTTTTATTGAATACCGAAGACAGTAAAGTTCGCGGACGGGTTTCATACTTTAATTCCGAAAATTTCTGCTGGAATTTGGAGTTCGCGGACTGGTTTTGCGAACTTAGCAAGTGGAAAACGTGTATTAATACCTTGGAAATCCTAAGGGCACGTTTGGATTAGTTATTTAGTTATTTCGGGTCGGGTTCTTGAACCGAACTAAATACTTGGAGACCAAGCAATGTAAACCTATAAAAAGGTAATAGGTCATAGAATCAATCATCTCATATTATACTTTTGTTCTTCATTAATATTTGAGGGTTTACCCCTTTAGGGGGAAACTGGATAATTGTGTAATCATGAGAAACTAAACCTTTGTTGATTAAGGATGAATTCAATGTTCTAAGCGAGAAGCTTTATTAATAATACAAATCTATTGAGAGTTTTTATCATCATCGTTTGTCTTTACCATAACTAGGGTTTATGAGTGATTCTTATATTGATTTGGGAAGCCTACTAGATCAGTATATTGATTGTTCTATTGCTAGTAGAATTTATGAGATAAGTAATCGTCGATTAACTCTCTACACATGTAGAGATCGCGAGACCTTACAGAGGGATTATGTGGAGCAATCGTGAGTGAAGACAACACCAGCAAGTAAACCTTGATATAAGAGTTTAACTACTGGGATCAACCTAAATTCACAAAGCTTAAAGCGTTCGATTGGATTACACCTTGAGTGATCTACTACTTGGTGGTTCGTTGAATAAAATCTGGTAGGAGAGAACTTCCATATCCAGTGATATAAGGAGTTTTGGGGATAACACTGAGCTAGCTGTTATTCTACGGTTGGTGATGAATGGTTCTTACGAATGATAAATAAGTATTATAATCCTGTTAACGCTTCGTAACGGCGAAGGATTCCTTGAACATCTTTATTGTATTTATATTTATCTCACAACCAATACTCCATTGTTATTTACTTTATTTTGCTGATCAAATGACCTATCAATTACACATCTCTATGTGGGAACGATCTCTTACTACCACTATATTACCAGTTAATTAGTGGGAAATATATTTATCAATTTGTTGAGCCTACGGCAGCCCAAACATTGACTAGGTACTAGGATCGGTTCCCCACATATATATGGTATCTAACTTGAATGTGTTGCACCATGTCCATAGGATCGGTTCCCTTTTCTGCTAAAACATGTTGCACCTGATACAAGGATCAATTCCCCTTTGTGATGTGTTGCACCTTTTACTAGGATCGGTTCCCCTTTACCCAGAGTCGGTCTTACACAAAATCACAAACTCGATCATACCATCTCTGGTGATTACTTAAGATCGGTTTCACTAATAAAAGTCATACCAATACAAAAGTCAGGCCTTTGTGAATAGTTTTACCAAGAACACAAACAAGTCATGAGCGGTTATACTAATCACACATATTGGTTGTTCAAAAGATATGCAATGAAGAACAATACCAATAACGCCTGGAGATTTCCTTTTCGATTCACAAAACAAGTTCATGAATTTACTTCCTTAAAACACATGTAAAATATTGTTTCCTATGATGAAATCCTCACCTCATACCCATACATACTCACAATAGCATTTAAACGATTATGTTGATGTCTTATCTACAAAGTTTAATGATTAAGCAATAAACCTCGTATTGTATTCCTTAATACTATGTCTATCTAGAGTGTTCATGCTTCGCAGTTTTGTTTTCAATATGCACAACTTGAAAGATACGTTAGGGAATGAAATAGTTCAAGTCAAATATCACTAACCTCAAGTGGAAGGATGGTGTTGTCGTTGTAGCTTCTTACTTCTTCACTTCTTCAAATCTTCGCAATACTTGTAATGTCTCATATCCTAATACTTTCATGCTAACCTATACGAAGTTGACTCTAGTACATAATCAAGCGACTCTTTAAATGAGTTTTGATTCACTAAAATATGACAACCAAACTTGACATACCAACGCTTGGTGGGTTCAACCGAGTTATGCTCTAACAACTTCATTAATACTTGGAGTAGAAATACATTTGGTAATGTAAGGAAGGAGGAGGAGGAGTTAACTGAGAAGATAAGGATTTTGAATATTGCTAAGGAAAGGGCTGCTCTTACACCGACTCAAGTTGAAGAAACATATGACTTGTTCAAGACTTTGAATGAGGTGAAAGTCACAAGAGCTAGGATGGCTTATCAAAGAGCAAAATCAAAGGGCTTTAGATATGGAGATAAAAACACCCAATACTTCCACAAAATTGCTAATGGCAAAAAGAGAAGAATCTGCATTACCAAGTTGGAGGTTGACGGTGTGGATATTTTCAACCAGGATGTGATAAAAAAATAAGATTCACCATTATTATATAGACTTGTTCACTGCCAGGTCTTCTGTGTCTCCCTTTTATAACAGTATGGAGTTTAGGAGGACTGATTCGACGCAACAAGTATGGATAGAAAGAGTTTTTGATGAAGATGAGGTAGTACAGACAATCAAAAACTGTGGTGCTAACAAAGCCCCAGGTCCAGATGGGTACAATTTGGAGTTTTACAAAGCTCGTTGGAGTATTCTGAAGAATGATGTAATGGCTGTTATTAATGAGTTTCACAACTAAGGCAATTTATATTGGAGATTGAATATGTCGTTCTTAAAGCTCATACCAAAAAAAGAAGACTCAACCACTGTCAAGGATTTTAGACCTTTGAGTTTGATTAGCAGTTTTTACAAAATTCTGTCAAAATTGTTAGCTTAAAGACTCAAAGTGGTGATGCCGGGTATAATTTCCAATGCTCAGGGTGCTCTCGTTAAAGATAAACATATTGTTGATGGCATCTTGATTGCTAACGAATGCATTGACAGCAGATTGAGACAAAAGAAGCCGGGAATTATGTGCAAGATAGATATGCAATAAGCCTTTGACAATGTAAGTTGGCCATCTCTGTTTTCTATTTTGAAGAAAAATGGCTTTGGTGATAGGTGGATTCATTGGATGAGGTGGTGCGTAACAGGTGGTCAGTTTGCAATCTTGATAAATGGTATAGCAACAAGTATGATCAAACCCTCAAAAGGTATATGACAAGGTGACCCTTTGTCACCTTTCTTATTCCTTCTAGTAGTAAAATTTCTTTCGATTCTTATTAATGAGGTTGTGTCTCATAATAGAATTAGTGGTTTTTAAGTGGTGGAGGGAGGAACTGTGGTGTCACATTTACAGTTTGCTAACGACGCGATTATTCTCTTAGAGGCTTCTAGAGTTGAGGTAAGAAGATTGCTTGTTATTCTTTTAATGTTTGAAGTTCTCACCGACCTCAAACTAAATTTAGAGAAAAGATCCATGATAAGCATTGGAGAAGATGATATGGTGGAAGATTTGGTGTTAGAATTGGGATGCAAGATTGAATTTATTCCAGTAACTTATTTAGGTATGCCTATTGGTGCTGGTAGGAGGAGTGCTGTTATTTGGGAAATAATCATTCAAAGGATGAAAAAGAAGCTTGCTCCATGAAAAAGAAAATATTTGAATAAGGCTGGGTGAGTGGTTTTGATCAGAAGTTCTCTTGAAAGTTTAGCAGTTTATTTTATGTTTTTACACTACCTCCATGTTTCAGTTGAAAAGAGGTTGAACAACACTATAATGAGGAAATTTTTGTGGGGTGAAGATGAGGATACAAGGAAGATGAGCTGGGTTTCATGGAAAGGTGTTTGTAGACTTAAAAAGAAAGGTGGTTTGGGTATAAGGAGCTTAAGACTAGTTAATAAGTTGTTACTAGCTAAATGACATGTGAGATTCTGTAAAGAAAAATTTGCTTTATGGAGGCGCATTGTATGTGAAAAAACAAAAGACGAGGAGGGTTTTTTACTGCCTTTGCAAGTTAATGACTCTGTTGTTAGAAGCTTGTGGTTTGATATCTTTAAGTGTAATGATGTCTTTTTTGATGTTATGTCTATTCAGGTGAAGAACGGAAGATCTATTAGGTTCTGCCACGACTGGTGGAATGAGAAGAAATCTTTCAAAGAGAAGTATCCAAGGCTTTATAAAATCAGTAAACAGAAGATGGCTTCAGTGGCGATGGTTATTCAAGAAGGCTTTCAATTCTCAAGGGTACTAAATCCGGCAGAAAGGATAGATTTACTTGAAATTAAGCATGATATACGTAACGTGAATCTGGTGCAGGGGGAAGAAGATGTTCTGGATGAAGAGGGTACAACGAGGGAAATTCATAATAAACTGGCAGATTGTGAGCCAGATTGGGATGGCTATCGTATCTTGTCAAGCAAGCATGTTCTTCCAAAAGTTATGTTCATATTTTGGGCATCTCTTCACAGATCTCTACTAACAAGGAGCATGCTGGAGCACAAAGGGGTTGATATCCCATATAATTTGTGTTTGTTCTGTAAAGTTGTTGTGGAGACAGTCGAACATCTCTTTATACATTGCAGCTGGGCTTCTCAGTTATGGAATTTTTTTGTTTCTTCTTTGCATGTGGGGTGGGTGATGCCTTATGACTTCAAAAGCTTCATGCAGAGTTGGAGGATTGTAGGATGTTCTGAAAGGAGAAAAATGGTGTGGCATTTATTTCCTTTCGCTATCTGTTGGGAGTTGTGGAATGAAATAAACAGTAGAGTGCATGACGGAAGACCAAAGTCGAAGGATGAGCTGGAACATGCGATTAAGCTCAATATTGTTTTGTGGAGCTCTTCTACGGACGTTTTCAAGTATTGCCATATGAATCAAATCATTAATCAGTGGCGGGAAATTATGAATGTATAGTTATATTTTTTGATTTCAGTTTGTTGGTCTTTTGACCATTGTATATAATCTATACATACTCTTTTTCTTTTAATATAACCTTCCACTTTCAAAAAAAAAAAAGTCAAGTTCCTTACCCTTGATTTTTGTCATAGCCCAGAGTATCTAATCTTTAATGTTCGTTCAACATGATCTGAACGAGCGGTATAGGGAGGGAGAATTGGCTCAGTGTTGAATTTCTACACATGAAGCAACCAGAATATAGTTAGTTAAATGGAGTATTGAGTACCAAAATACAGATCAAACTATCAGTCACCAGGAGTTGGACAAGCATGTGCGATCAAAGAGTGACCAGTTAGCTGTTTAATCTCAAGAGGCCATATAACTTGTTCAACCCCAAGGAGTATAAGTTAAAGAACATTCAAAAATTACTATTAACATAAGAATTGTCTATTATTCAAGCCTACAACTTCTCAACTATTTTCACACAATACATAAGATTGCCCACCTTAACAAAGGTTGTTACTAGCTACAGAACTTTTGTCCCTAAGAAAAGTAGCAACTTGAAACCACATTACCTTGCGAATAACATCGAGCTCATAGAGTATAAATTTAGGCGGAATAGTTTCTCAGCCATGGACACAACACTTAAATAAAGCATTATTTAAGCAGTATGAACATAAAGCTACCTGTTTCTTTGAAGGACTGCGTCCCCATTGAAAAAGCGGGGGTCTAACAACACCACCCAATATCTCGCTTAGCAATCTGTATGGACTAACTCCGAAATACTTTGCTAGAGAATCAACTAGACTGTCAGACTCAATCTAGATAAAAGTATCTCAAGGAGTTAATATCTCTCTTCTATTTTTTGATATTACTCAAGCTAATAGAAATCAGCGAGTCCTAATCAAACACAAGGAATACTTGGACGGTACCAAAGACCAATGTCCAAGGATCAATCAACAACCAAAGGTCGGATTTCTAATTGATCATCACAAACGCACAACCTGTATTATTTCAATTATATAAAAAATATAATGCGCAAAAGAAATAACACAGACACCAGAAGTTTTGTTAACGAGGAAACCGCAAATGCAGAAAAACCCCGGGACCTAGTCCAGATTGAATAAACACTGTATTAAGCCGCTACAGACACTAGCCTACTCCAAGCTAACTTCGGACTGGACTATAGTTGAACCCCAATCAGTCTCCCATTAATTCAAGGTACAATTGTACTCCTACGCATTTGGTCCCAGCAGGATACTGCTCACTTGATTCCCTTAGATTATTTCACCCACAACCAAGAGTTGCTGCAACCCAAAATCGCAGATTTGATGATAAAAAAATCTGTCTCACACAGAAAAGTTTATCAAAGGATAAATCTGTCTCCCACAGAAAAACCCTAGGTTTTTGTTCCGTCTAAAGATATGAAATCAAGGTGAACAGGAACCAATTGATAACCGGGTCTTATACTCCCAAAGAACAGCCTAGATTAATCAATCACCTCTCAACAGTCTTACTTGAATACACAAGAGGACATCGAGGAATCACAAACAGTGAGACGAATTTTTGTGACTTCTTTATCTTACTTATCGGAGAACTCTCACGATCTCAAGCCAATCAATAAGATTGTACTCGTACGATAGAAGATGCAAGATTAGATCACACAACTACGATAAAAGTAGTATCGGTCTGGCTTCACAATCCCAATGAAGTCTTTAAGTCGTTAACCTCATTTTAGAGAAGAAAACCAAAGGTTAGAGGAGAATCGACTTTAGCGAGTGCCCTAGTATCACACAGATGTGTGGGGATTAGTTTTTCCCAATGCTAGATGTCTCATATATATAGTCTTCAAATCAGGGTTTTTCCTTAGTTACAAAGCAATCAATGTTCACCGTTAGATGAAAACCTGATTTAGATTCAAGCTAATATTTCTCAACCGTTAGATCAAAACCTTAGCTTGTCACACACACTTGAGATATACGTTTACTGGGTTTGTGAAAACCGTGCCCAAACGTGTACGTGTATGTTGGTTCAACATAGTAACCCAAAAGGTCAACCATATGAGCGTTTCATATTAACCTTGTTCTTCTTCACCATAACTAGTTCAATTGACTCAAATGAACTAGTTAGAGAGTTGTTCAATTGCTATGAGATCTTATGTTACTATACAAGACACAATTGAAACAAAGATGATTCGATTCGATTGAATCGGCTCATGAAATTTATAGCCACGGTTTGCATACTGCATTCCTTAGTAATTTAAGTTTCATGTTCAGAGCACATCTTTAGATCATAACCCACTCAAGTGCGCAAACAAGTTCGCGGACTTAAGACAACCGGCAGAGTTTTCCAAACTCAGCAGAAAATCTCGGCAAGGAGACTTCCGCCAGTTCGCGGACTAGGTTCGCGGACTAAACAAACAAACGAGTTTTTGGAAAATCCAGCAGAAATTCTCGGCAAGAGAACTTCCGTCAGTTCGCGGACTGAGTTCGCAAACTGAGTTCGCGGACTTGGCAAAGCCAATTCCTCCGGTTTCTCTCAATCAACAAAGTTCGCAAACTTCGGATTAAGGAATAGGACTTATGCACATATGTGTTTCCACACAATGTTTATATCCATCATTGGTTATATAGACCTAAACTCTCATTCCAACCATTGAAACATTCTTAGAGGACGTTATATAGTTGTTACACTATTTCTCGTCAAAGCGATTTTCAAAGTGATTGAAACATTATGACTTTCGTCATTAGGTGAAGATAAATCCGATCAAAGCGAAATGCTTTACCAACACATGATTTCGATATATAGATAGGCGAGATATACTCGGCTCGAAATATCAGTATGATCTAGTCTATATAGCATACGACTTTTGTCTCATAAGAAGTAGGAGATAGAAGAAATAGACTTTTGAGTGATAGATAAGTTCAAGTCTCCACATACCTTTTTGTTGATGAAGTTCCACGGTTCCTTGAATAGATCTTCGTCATTGTATGATGAATCGCCATGAAGTCCTTGAGCTCAACTACACTTTTCTATCCTAGTCCGAGACTTAGCTATTCAGACTAGAAATCAAGACTCATAGTTTTGATCACTAACATTGTCAAACATGCTTGAGATAGCAACGCATGCGAGGTCGACCGAGCTATACTCTAACAATCTCCCCCTTTGTCAATTTTAGTGACAAAACTATTAATACATATGGAATACAAAAAAGATAAACTTTAGTGGCTCCTATTCCATAGTCTAATCTTCAACGTTCCCTGAAATATTCGTACTTCCAAGTACTCCAATGATCCCAAAGGTTGTAAGTTTAGCATCACCGTTGTTAAAGATCCGTAGCTATAACAATGAGAGAAATCGAGATTCTCGATCATCATTATACAGTGACATAGTATTATTATGTAACATCAAAGTCCAATTACATCACGACTTTAACAATAATACTACGGTGATATGTATCACTCCCCCTTAGTCAATACTACATCTCACATGAAAACCACTCCCCCTTACACAATGATCCGAAAACCATATGTATATGTAGTAGAACTACACATTAATACTCCCCCTTTTTGTCAATAAAATTGGCAAGGGTACAAGAACGGGTTCCTAATGAAATTTCTGAGAAGAGACGTTTCATAGACTAAAAGAAGAAATACATACCAACTTAATTTAGATGCAATCATAAAGCCGAATCTAAATGCATTCATCAAGGAGTTTTAAGATACAAGATAACCCCTATAAAATTCCACAGCCGCACACCCCGCAAGATATTACCATTAAGCAAAAGTTCAAAAGAACTCTCCCCCATTTGATGTCATTCCCGAAAGAACAACAAGAGCGACCTTAATTTCGAAAGAAAAAAAAGATTTTTAAATTGGACACCAAAAACCATAGAATGATTTTCTATATCCAAAACTCAACCAAATTAATCACAAGAAAACCCATGATTAATTTAATTGGAATGCGCAACTAAATCAAACCACAAAAGTGATCAATTTAATTGATTGTGCTCAACATAAGTAAACTTATGGAGATACGACTAACGTAATCATACGGAGATGACTAACTTAATCGTTCACATACTCAACATAAGGAAAACCTTACGAAATATACGACTACATCAACCAATAGAACATAGTTAGTATAGCCGTTCATATACTCAACACAAGAACTTGTGGAATATATGAAGACTCAACTAGACTAATTACAAGAGAACCCATAATTAATCTAATTGGAATACAAAAAACCAAACTAATCACGAAGGTAATCAATTTAATTGTCAAAAGTTTTGCTCGACAAAAGAAGACTTTCAGAGCAAATAACTAAATAACCAACCAAGATGATTAATTTATTTCATAATGCTCAACATATAACATCTTATGGAACAACCAACAAAGCCAATAAGAATAATCGACTTAGTTGTATCGTGCTCAACATAAGACACACAATGGAGCCTTCACGGTAATACAAAAAGAATGGATTAATGAATATCAATACCGTGGAATACACACAAGGATCTATTCTATCTTTCCATCACTATATGCATAATGACATAATAGACTTTATCCTTGTCACACAAAAGATTTTATCCTATTTTCCATCAAATAAATGACTGCATAGGCATAACTTTTGTATTTGTCAAAAGTCCATTCTTCCTTTCATCAATACGAAAATCAATTCATGAACGACTTTACTTTTGACAACATATGGGACCTTCAAGTTCACAGACACAAACAATACATATCCCATAAAATTATTGCAATATCACAAAATCATAAAGATTAATACTGCAATAATAATCTTTGCCCTTAGAAGGTAGAATCAATCTTTTTCGCACGGATTTATACCAAGAGTGGTTACCAAAAGCATATAAAAAGATTTCCTTAACAAAGAAGAACATATAAAGTCATTGACGACTATGCACCATAGTTCACATGAGATGATTGTGAACTACTACCCATTCTCGAACTTCCTTCTTTGTGATTCACCAATATCACTCTTGTAACAGCCACAAAATATCTTAGAATAGTATTTCTCAAAGAATCCCAGTGCCCAATTCCAAGAGAATATAACAAGTGCAACGAAACGGAGCAAACACTAAAAAACAAGAGACAGGACAAGGACCAATATTAACTCATCCAAATTCAACAATTTTCATCTCTATATTGAAGGGAATTCAATAAGGAAGAGAATTCAAAAATAATGAGGTAAATCCGAGTTCGGACGAAGAAGTTACGGCCAAAACAAGTTTACCGAATATCGACATCAAGCATGCATACGGGTTTGCGAACTTAAACCCCTGGATTTTGACTTTGAATGTCGTAATGCATACTTGTTATGTGTACCATGTAGTCCAAACATCCCGAACTATTATTTTCAAACCTAAACATTTAAGAACCTTAAACACAGATCAAGTTAGGTAGAAAATGAACGATAAGCAAGATTATTATAAGTATTCTAAGCAAATAAAAGTACAAATCTTGCTCAAGTTTATAGACATACCTTTTTAGATGAATCCCGTTGAATTCTACCTCCTTACCGAACATAATTTGTGTGCCCCGATTCTTGTGCTACCCTCATCGTATACAAAGCAGGGCATTCCTTGGTGAGGATGCACTTCCAACACAATCAAGTTGCGTTGGGGTGAACAAAGTCTTGATCACCACAAGTGACCTTTGGATTATCATGAAAGAGATCACTTTTATAACCTTTCACATCCAATTCCATTTTTCCAAAAAACTTGTTAAGTTCCAACATCATGGATACTGCCTTTTCCATAGTCATGGAGTTTTCTGGAAGATCATTCCTTTTCACACTCAAAACATCATTGTCTTTCTTCGGTATCCACTTCTGAGTGCGTTTAGGAACAGTCGGAACCTTCTTCCCATCACTCTCTTCTAGAATTCTTGGAAGAGAATTGGATTGACTATTCTTTTGCAAGTTAGTCTTTCTCCAATTGGGAACATCGGATCTTGTCTTCGTCTTTACGAAGTTATCCTTTTGATAACCATTACGATTATGAAAAGGATTCGTACGACGTTTATAGGAAAATCTAGGTCTATCATAGCATTGATTCCTTTGCCTAAAGGTTGGACAATTACAACATGTAACATTAAGAGGATCAGTCTTAATGTATGATCTTGGTTTCACAACTTTTTGTGATGCCCAAACAAAAACATCATGAAGTTTCTCATTCCTTATACGGAAACGACATCTCCTTTCCAGGTGACCTTTATTTCCGCAATAGTGGTAAACGTAAGGAATGTTCTTACCTCGATCCGTGTGTGCTAACTTTGGAGGTTGATAAACTTTGCTCTTTTGAACCTTAACTGTCGGAGAAGGTATTTCACTTTTGTCATCATTGGAAACCTTTTGTTGAGAAGAATCACTAACCTTGACAAATTTTACCTCTTTGCTAGTACTTGGAGCATCTATTCCCTAATAGCCCAATCCTCGTGTATCGCGATGATTTTTACTTGCTCCTAGCATAGTGGTTAATTTGCTTGAACTAGTATTGAACTTTTTCAAGTCATCTTCATCTTGATTTTATCAAGAGCAGCAGCTAAATCAGTCACAAGGCGTTTTTCTCGAGTGAGATAAGCGTTTTTTCTGTCGTCAAAACTTGTTTGCTGGAAGTTAAACCTTGCTTCAGATTCTGCAAGTTTCTCTTCCAACAAAAAGTACTTTTGATAAAGATTATCACATTCAAGTGACTTCATACGTAGGTTTTCCTCAGAATCCTTGAGGATCGATTCGGTAAAACGATTCGAAAAATAAACACCTGCGTAACATCTTCTCAATTTCTTGTTTTCTCGACAGAGAGGAGTCAGAAGAGGTGTGACATAAGAAGTTGTAATCTTATTCATATTCCAGGAATCCAAAAACTTAACATACTCTGAGACTTCCTCATCAACATCTCTATCAATATCTGAATCATCTTCATCAGAAAGTTCATCCAACTGTTCTTCTAGGAGAGTTTCCCAATCAACAGTTTTTACATCAAGAGAATGTTTAGATATTGACTTAGATGTGACAGTTCTCTTAGGTGAATCCAAGCTTTTAGAATCATCTGGTAATTTCTGAACTGGTACGTTATTAGAGATAGACTCGTCCATAATCATATCGCTACAAACACAGACTTATAAGGTCTTTAACGTGTTTTCCTGCTCTGATACCAATTGAAAAAGCGGGGGTCTAACAAGACCACCCAATATTTCGCTTAGCAATATGTATGGACTAACTCCGAAATACTTTGCTAGAGAATCAACTAGACAGTCATACTCAATCTAGATAGAAAGTATCTCAAGGAGTTAATATCTCTCTCTTGTTTTTGATATTACTCAAGCTAATACAAATCAGCGAGTCCTAATCAAACACAAGGAATACTTGGACGGTACCAAGACCAATGTCCAAGGATCAATCAATATCAATCAACAACCAAAAGTCGGATTTCCAATTGATAATCACAAACACACTGTTAGAGCATAGCTCGGTCAACCTCGCATACGTTGCTATCTCAAGCATGTTTGTCAATGTTACTGATCAAAACTATAAGTCTTGATTTCTATCCTACATAGCTAAGTCTCGGACTAGGATAGAAAAGTGTAGTTGAGCTCAAGGACTTCATGGCGATTCATCATACAACGACGAAGATCTATACAAGGAACCGTGAAACTTCATCAACAAAAATGTATGTGGAGACTTGAACTTATCTATCACTCAAAAGTCTATCTCTTCTATCTCCTACTTCTTATGAGACAAAATTTGTATGTTATATAGACTAGATCATACACATTTGACATTTCGATCTGACCATTCATTGCTT
This sequence comes from Papaver somniferum, assembly GCF_003573695.1. Taxonomy (NCBI): domain Eukaryota; kingdom Viridiplantae; phylum Streptophyta; class Magnoliopsida; order Ranunculales; family Papaveraceae; genus Papaver; species Papaver somniferum. Next base: position 173,545,283 of record NC_039358.1, read on the forward strand.
ATCTTTTATCTCGAAATCGTGTGTTGGTAAAGCATTTCGCTTTGATCAAGTTTATCTTCACCTAGTGACGAAAGTCATGAAAAGTTTCAATCACTTTGAGAATTTCTCTGACGTGAATCGGTCTGTGAATAACGGCTACATAACATCCTCTGAGAATATCTCAATGATTGAAATGAGAGTTTAGATTACGTAACCATGTATTCCTTGAACCGAAGTTTTCGAACTTTGTTGATCAAGAGAAATCGGGAGGATTGTGGAATTGGCTTGCCAAGTCCGCGAACCTAGTTTGCAAACTCAATCCGCGAACTGTCGGAAGTTCTCGACCGAGAATTTTTGCTGGGATTTTCCAAAACTCGTTTGTGTGCTAATTCCGTGAACTGGCGGAAGTTCTCTTTCCGAGAATTTCTGCTGAGTTTGGAAAACTCAACCGATTAACTTAAGTCCGCGAACTTGTTTGTGAACTTAAGAGGTTATGATCTAAAGATGTGCTCTGAACATGAAACATTAAATTACTAAGGAATTTTTTATGCAAACCGTGGCTATAATGTTCGTGAGCCGATTCAATCGAATCGAATCATCTTTGTTTCAATTGTATCTTGTGTAGATATCATAGCAATTGAACAACTCTGCAACTAGTTCATTTGAGTCAATTGAACTAGTTATGGTGAAGAAGAACAAGGTTAATATGAAATGCTCATATGGTTAACCTTTTGGGTTACTATGTTGAACCAACATACACGTACACGTTTGGGCATGGTTTTCACAAACCCAGTAAACGTTTACCCAAGTGTGTGTGACAAGCTAAGTTTTCGATCTAACGGTTGAGAAATATTAGCTTGAATCTAAATCAGGTTTTCATCTAACGGTGAATAAGGATTATTTTGTAACTAAGGCAAAATCCTGATTTGAATGCTATATAAAGGAGACATCTAGCATTGTGCAAAACTAATCCCCACACGTCTTTGTGCTACTAGTGCGCCCGCTAGAGTCGATCTCCATTAACTTTTGATTTTCTTCTCTAAAATCAGGTTAACGACTTAAAGACTTCATTGGGATTGTGAAGCCAGACCGATACTACTTTATCGTAGTTGTGTGATCTGATCTTGCATCTTCTATCGTACGAGTACAATCGATTTATTGGCTTGAGATCGTGAGAGTTCTCCGATAGGCAAGATAAAGAAGTCACAAACATCTTCGTTCACTGTTTGTGATTCCTCGACAATCCGCTTGTGTAGTCAGGAAGGATTGTAGATAGGTGATTGAGTAATCTAGGTTGTTCTTCGGGAATATAAGACCGGATTATAAATTGGTTCCTGTTCACCTTGATTTTATATCTAAAGACGGAACAAAACCTAGGGTTTATCTGTGGGAGACAGATTTATCCTTTTATAGACTTTTCTGTGTGAGACAGATCTGTTTATTATCAAGTCTATGATTTTAGGTTACAACAACTCTTGGTTGTGGGTGAGATCAGCTAAGGGAATCAAGTGCGCAGTATCCTGCTGGGATCAGAGACGTAGGAGTACAACTGTACCTTGTATCGGTGGGAGACTGATTGGGGTTCAACTATAGTCCAGTCCGAAGTTAGTTTGCAGTAGGCTAGTGTCTGTAGCGGCTTAATACAGTGTGTATTCAATCTGGACTAGGTCCCGGGGTTTTCCTGCATTTGCAGTTTCCTCGTTAACAAAATTTCTGGTGTCTGTGTTATTTCTTTTCCGCATTATATTTTATATAATTGAAATAATACAGGTTGTGCGTTCGTGATCATCAACTTTTCTAATCCAACCTTTGGTTGTTGATTGTAGTTGATTGATCCTTGGACATTGGTCTTTGGTACCGTCCAAGTTATCTCTCTTTGATAAAGACTCGCAGATTTCTATTTGCTTGAGTAAAGGTCAAATCGAGAGATTGAGATAATAACTCCTTGAGATACTTTCTATCTAGATTGAGTCTGACTGTCTAGTTAATTCTCTAGCAAAGTGTTTCAGAGTTAGTCCATACAGATTGTTAATCGAATTATTGGGTGGTGTTGTTAGACCCCCGCTTTTTCACGCACAACCTGTATTATTTCAATTATATAAAAAATATAATGCGGAAAAGAAATAACACAGACTCCAGAAGTTTTGTTAACGAGGAAATCGCAAATGCAGAAAAACCCCGGGACCTAGTCCAGATTGAATACACATTGTATTAAGTCGCTACAGACACTAGCCTACTCCAAGCTAACTTCGTACCGGACTATAGTTGAACCCCAATCAGTCTCCCACTAATTCAAGGTACAGTTGTACTCCTACGCCTCTGATCCCAGCAGGATACTGCGCACTTGATTCCCTTAGTTGATATCACCCACAACCAAGAGTTGCTGCAACCCAAAATCGCAGACTTGATAATAAACAAATCTGTCTCACACAAAAAAGTCTATCAAAGGATAAATCTGTCTCCCACAGAAAAACCCTAGGTTTTGTTCCGTCTTAAGATATGAAATCAAGGTGAACAAGAACCAATTGATAATCCGGTCTTATATTCCCGAAGAACAGCCTAGATTAATCAATCACCTCTCAACAGTCTTACTTGAATACATAAGAGGACGTCGAGGAATCACAAACAGTGAGACGAAGATGTTTGTGACTTCTTTATATTGCCTATCGGAGAACTCTCACGATCTCAAGCCAATCAATAAGATTGTACTCGTACGATAGAAGATGCAAGATCAGATCACACAACTATGATAAAAGTAGTATCAGTCTGGTTTCACAATCCCAATGAAGTCTTTAAGTCGTTAACCTGGTTTTAGAGAAGAAAACCAAAGGTTAGAGGAGAATCGAATCTAGCGAGCGCACTAGTATCACACAGACGTGTGGGGATTAGTTTTGCCCAATGCTAGATGTCTCCTATATATAGTCTTCAAATCAGGGTTTTGCCTTAGTTACAAAGCAATCAATATTCACCGTTAAATGAAAATATGATTTAGATTCAAGCTAATATTTCTCAACCGTTAGATCGAAAACTTAGCTTGTCACACACACTTGAGATATACGTTTACTGGGTTTGTGAAAACCGTGCCCAAACGTGTACATGTATGTTGGTTCAACATAGTAAGACAAAAGGTCAACCATATGAGCATTTCATATTAACCTTGTTCTTCTTCACCATAACTAGTTCAGTTGACTCAAATGAACTAGTTAGAGAGTTGTTCAATTGCTATGAGATATTATGTAACTACACAAGACACAATTGAAACAAAGATGATTCGATTCGATTGAATCGTCTCATGAACTTTATAGCCCGGTTTGCATACTGCATTCCTTAGTAATTTAAGTTTCATGTTCAGAGCACATCTTTAAATCATAACCCACTCAAGTACGCAAGAAATTTCGCTGACTTAAGACAACCGGAAGAATTTTCCAAACTCAACAGAAAATCTCGTCAAGGAGATTTCCGCCAGTTCGCGGACTAAACACGTAAACGAGTTTTTGGAAAATCCAGCAGAAATTCTCGGCAAGAGAACTTCCGTCAGTTCGCGTACTGAGTTTGCAAACTGAGTTCGCGTACTGAGTTTACAAACTGAGTTCGCGTACTGAGTTTGCAAACTGAGTTCGCGGACTTGGCAAAGCCAATTCCTCCGGTTTCTCTCAATCAACAAAGTTCACAAACTTCGGATTAAGGAATAGGACTTATGCACATACGTGTTTCCACACAATGCGTATATCCATCATTGGTTATATAGACCTAAATTCTCATTCCAACCATTGAAACATTCTTAGAGGACGTTATATAGTTGTTACACTATTTCTCGTCAAATCTATTTTCAAAGTGATTGAAACATTATGACTTTCGTCATTAGGTGAAGATAAACCCGATCAAAGCGAAATGCTTTACCAACACATGATTTCGAGATATAGATAGGCGAGATATACTCGGCTCGAAATATCAAATGTGTATGATCTAGTCTATATAGCATACGACTTTTGTCTCATAAGAAGTAGGAGATAGAAGAGATAGACTTTTGAGTGATAGATAAGTTCAAGTCTCCACATACCTTTTTGTTGATGAAGTTCCACGGTTCCTTGAGTAGATCTTTGTCGTTGTATGATGAATCGCCATGAAGTTCTTGAGATCAACTACACTTTTCTATCCTAGTCCGAGACTTAGCTATGTAGACTAGAAATCAAGACTCATAGTTTTGATCACTAACATTGACAAACATGCTTGAGATAGCAACGCATGCGAGGTCGACCGAGCTATGCTCTAACACCCATGAAAGTCGGAAATTTTAACATCAGCAAAGCCTCCTCTGCACAAGTCCTGAAGCCAGCATATGCAATTAAAACAACGAAATTAAAAGGACCACAAAGCTTCCAATCAGAGGTTGCAGATGAACTAAGAAAGACTAAATCCGTTTACTTATTATCGAACTGAACAAACCCACAACGTTTTCTTACAAGTATTTTCACATGAGATAACTCTACAAATTGGCTAAAAAACTTGTTTCAAGTTTTCCTCAGTGACATTAGAGTCCAAACCACCAATAAATATCTGGGGTTGTCAACAAAAGGTCAGTATTATGTTAACAAAATGAAGTTTTTTAAACAAAATTAATGCTCTCATGCTTAACAAGTTAACAACAATAAAGAGAAAGAGAAAAGAGAAGTTTCAGAAAGAAAAATTGTACCTGGATAGAACCAACGTCAATTACTGTATTAGCTCTAGCACTTCTTGCAATTGAATTCAAGAAGGTCCCCTATATCACCATTTCTCACTTGCAAGAGAAGAAACATGGGGACAATAGCCAACTTAGAACACTTAGCACTACTGGTGTGGAATCGGTGATGACCTAAATCCTAGCATAATATTACAAACTGAATGTGCAATTTGTTGAATGATTTAAAGAAAGACCTATTTCATGTGTTTTCTTCAAATTCATGCCTTGGCCAAGAATATTATTAACTGCAATAACGTCCAAGTCCTGTAACACCTGCAAGAACTTAACCAAATAAATTTATAGCATGCACAATGATCAACACACTCAAATGAGATTATATAAGACAATTGCAATACAAGAATTTGGACGTACCCTTTGTAAATCCGTTGGTTCTCTAGGAAAAACAAGAGATCTGAATGTCTGGACAAATTCCTTTAACGAACAAGGCCAATAGTCCTAGTAATTAAATACAACATATCAATAAATCATGCCACTATAGGTAGAAACGTAAGGAACTAATTTTAACCATTATGAGAAAAACCCAGTTAGAAATGAACAATTTTCCCTAACCTGACTGACTCCAGATGGGATTTGAAGAAGATTAGCAATGGGTTCATGACGAAGACAATCAACCCATTGTTGAACAAAAGATTCCCATTGTTGAACCACAATTAGTATATCTTTAATTTTAACACAGCCGATACGATTCACATTCGACAAATAAACTGTAGATGACATTACCTAAATTACATTGAAACCGACAGAATGTTGACAGAAGATTAATGCCTCTTCATCATTTTCAATCTATGTAATCTTCAATCACCTACTTACTCCTCCTATCAAAACAAACAAACAAAACCCAGATCCAGTTACACAGTATGATTCAAAACTCTACTTTCATATTCAAATATATCACAAAACTAAATCAAAACCTTGAGTTACATCTGATGCTGATTTCATTTCTCACAGGATGATAGGAGTAACCCTAACTTCAACACCAGAGTAACCATCTTTAGCAAGCTCTCTAGCAAAGAATACTCCTCAGCAACAAACTGTAAATCAAAATCGAAATAATTGATTTCAGCCTCAAAAAATCACCAAAAAATCAAAAAATAACAGAAACTAATGATACAGAAAGAGGGATTGAAGGAGAATTTATCTTCAATTTCTCTCGAAAAAACCAAATACATCATTCAACAACACCTACAAATCGCAACCAAATCAAGAACAAAACCCTAATTTAAATGAAACCCTAAAATATGATTTAACAGATGATGAAACCCTAAAATCGAAAAAACTGATAATGACATACATAGATCGAAACCTTAAATTCGATGAGCAGATGACTGAAAATTAGTTCTCCAAAGATCAGATGATTAGTCTGCAGTTGAGAGGGAAGAAAAGAGGCGCATGAGGAGAAAATAAAGATAAATGAAAGTGAAAATGAAAAGTCGAGAGAAGATGGAGAAAAGATTATCTAGGTTAGGGAAGGGAGGAAATATCCTCTAGTTCAAGGATTCTTGTGTGGAAAAACAATAACATGCATGTGAATGGCACGCCTAAAAACTTCATTTGTTACGACCTAAGTGTGACCAAGCGCGTGATTCGCACGCCTATAAAAATTTCGTAACTGCTGATCTATGTTACAAATTATTGAAAGATTCATAACGACTATGGTCTATTACAACCATTTCGTAACGGCTCATAAGGCGTTACGAATTTTAGTTACTAATCCCAGAATTTGGTGTAGTGGATGCTCATAATTACCAAGTTAGTCCGATCCAATTGTGCAAAGGTGCACAAGTTTGTGTCAAAATCCGGGTTCTAACTAGCATGGCAAATATGCAACAATAGCATGCGCCAAAAGAAATTTGGGCATGGCCAGGATGCATGATGCGCCTAGAGATGCAAGTTAGGCTGAATTGTGGATGCAAGGAAAAGGGAAGGACAAAGTAGAGTTGATGCATAAGAATGGTAAGAAGTCATTCTTGAAGAAATCTTCATGAAAGTTAAGCAACACGAAAGCCTCAATTTGAAGGAGTATTCGACTAAGTGTCAATTATATTATGCTTCCTTATGGGAGTTTCGTAAGAATGTTGATAGTTAGAAAAATGCATGTGGCAAAGTGAATTGAAACATTGGAGACAATAGGTGTTGTCTCGTTCCTTGTTTGTTGCTTAAATGCAAAGGTGAAGCCACTATTGCAAGGCTTGTTAGGTCTTAGAAATGTGCAATCAGTTGGTGCAAGTATTTTCTAAGTTGAAATATACTTTAGGTTTAAGGCCTGAGGACCTTGGTGTTAGAATGAAGTCTCTTTATGTAAGGTTGTAGTGAATGAGGGTGTTTGAGATGAAAGTTCTTGTCTCTTTCGTTCAAAATAAAGCTAATTCACGTTGTAAGATACAACATAGCATATTAAGTCGAAATATGCAATAGGAAACGCTGAAATTGAAAGAAGCAAATAGACGAGTTTGCTGCTGACAGTTACGTTGTAATGCGACAGCATATTGGCGGCGATGACATGGAGTAACGCAGCAAGAATGAAGAAGTATGCCCATCAAGTAAAACGATTTAGAATTGAATCATAACTTGGAATAACTTGATGTTTTTCCCATTACATTAAAGCGTAGCAGTTTGAAAGAACAGTGAGACCCGTTGGTTCAAAGGCGCGTGAAGAGGATACCTTGTCCAAGTGACGGTGGGATGTCCCGGGTAATCCTAAGTCATAACTATTCCAAACTCATGCATTTTAATCGTGGTGTTGCATTGGTTCTTTGACATATAAATGATGTAAGTATAAGAGGGTAAAGTTTGACATTTGATTTGGAGGACAAATCTAGTTTAAGTCTTGTTGTGTTGCTGAGTGCAACAAAAGATATAGGTTGTGGCGCATACCAGAGTGGTATGAAATCATAGTTTGCATACCTTAAGGCATGGCGTGTTTTGGCACGGGCGCAACATGATTGAAGAATAAGGCCAAGTCTTGCATAAGTCCTGCTATGTTGCATGGTGCAACTAAATCCAAAAGGTGAAGACAAAAGACTACGATAATAATCCGTGTGATCAGTTGGGATGAATCATTTTTTGTGTATAATTAGGCACAAATGATTCACGCGAAGTGCAAGTCTAATTCAGGGAATTTGTTAGAGGAATTTCAGTATGCATTTGGATGTTGATATACGATTGGATTTGGAGTTGGAGCGTAAGACAACGCGGTAACAAAAACACAAGTCAGTAGGATCATGGCACGACGCATAAGCTAAGTGGTCGGTAGCATACAAGGCCAAAGAAAAAGTATATCGAGTATACTTGGTTGCGTTCAATGCGGACGTTGAACAGAATGGGTGGGGAGGCTTGTTAGCATCCTAGTCAGTGAAGCGCAACGATGGCGCTTCATTGCGGTCAGTGGCCTAACCGATTAAGATACAATATCCGACGATGTAGCGCCATGATGGCTGAGACAAGAAAAGCTACTTGACATGTGTAACATTATGCGATAGTGTTGTATATGTTTTATTTAGAGTTATCCCATCTCAAGGAATGAATTAAGGATGCAAGATAAGTCATGGGATGACTTATGTATTGGACCAAGGCTTGGCCAATGCAAGTGCTAAAAATTACTTGAAAAGGAAGAAGCCGTGGAATGTCTGTTAAAGAAGGGCTATCCCTCGCATGCCAAAGGCGTTATTATAGTGAGTTGTGTGTGTACATATTTCATCATCCACCACGTGTCTATGGAGAAACACGTGGAAGACATACAATCCGGGGCATCAAGGTGTAATGCCACGCGCATACAGCCAAGAGACGTGTCTCCTCAGGGCAAGGCCCTCATCCAACAGATCCAACAGCGAAGAATCGAGGAGTACCGAAATATAATGCCATTGTAAAGCACTGAACATCATCCAAAGACTTACTTTATCCCATCTCAAGAAAGATCCAAGATCAGCGGCTGGGGTTAATCCGACTGACAGGGATATGACAGGAGCAGAGGACGTCTTTCTGGCGCGTACAGACGACCCAACCACCCGCATTAAACGCCCTGAGAAATATACGTGTCGACCAACCTATGAAAGACACGATGACAACTCTTCGTCATCAAGCATGGAACGCTGGGGGCATCGTAGAAGACGAAGATATCTGCGGTATTGACACAAAGCACAAGACGATAAGATTATAACGGCCTTCAGAAGTGGACCCCACGTTGTAACCCTATAAATACCCCTCTCCACTAAGAGAGAAGGGGTCGACCAATCCATAGCAATTAGAGGAGAACATAAGAGAGAGAAATAGGAAGAGTAAGTAAATCCCTTATTTTCGCTGACCTATGTACACTTTAAAGTCATTTGACTGTCTTTGTAACCACTCAATACATAGTGAAACACCAACCCCGTGGATGTAGGTCTTAGTGCTGAACCACGTAAATCTTTGTCTTATTTACATTTAAGCACTTTACATTCAGCGTTTTACATCATGCACTTTACATTTATACTTCGATCTCCATTTACTCTATTATATGAGCATTATAAGTGATAATATACGACTAGACAATGACGAGCCCGAAGGCTCTGAGTCGATGAATCGATATAATCACCTCCCCTTACGCATACAACGCATAATTTATGATATATAGTGTATGCGAACATTATTTGTGAACACGTGGATTTATCGTGATTTATGTGTTCACAATCTAGCGCTAGAAACAGGGACTTTTGTCCCGGTAAAAGATTTATCTTACCCTGTGATTTATACGCACCTTGTTTGTTCCGAGCACCGCTCTCTGAAAATAACGGTGCTTATAACGTTTTTCAGCTTCAGCATCCATTACCTTGCCACACCCATGCATTTATTAGTAGATCTACGTCTTTGCAAGTGCTTTCAAGTTTTGTACCTTCGAAAAATAGACGCTGTGGATAAATCCATATATTTTTTAGTAGATCTACATGTTTGCAAGTGTTTTCAAATTTTGTATCTTTGAAAAACAAAAATTATGGACAGATCCATACCTTTCTTGGTAGACATACGTCTTTGAAATCGTTTTCAAGCTTTTATCTTTGAAAAACAAAACCTTTGATATATCCATGTTTTCTCAGTAGAGCTACATCTTCAAAATCGTTTTCAAGCTTTTATCCTCGAAAATGAAAATCTATGAATAGATCCACACACTTGTTAGTGGTTCTGCGCCTTTGGAATCATTTCCAAGTTGTTGCCAACGTGCATCTTCGTCAGCGATTTCCTTATCAAACCTGCGCCTTCTTTCAAACTGCGTTGCTTGTCATTAAACTTATAAAATATGCTTGGGGTAACCAAGAGATCCGATACCTCTGAAAAAGGGAATAATAGCCGGATAATCTTTTCTAAACCTCAGAGCCTGACTTCCATAACTCTGCTAATGAACCCCCCGTGGATCCCATTTTCTTTGCATGCCCTCTACCTTTTGCAGAGGATAACAGAGATGGAGAAAAATAAAGATGCGGGAAAAACGAAGGCTTCATCAAAAGACACGCAAAGGACTACCCCAGTCATGACTAGGAGTAAACAAAGGGGAGAAAAGCTTAAAGCAGCGGATAAGAATCAAAGCGAAGCTGAAAGCACGACGCCTTTAGATGCCAGTGCAATTGCAGCGGAAGCACTAAATTCCGGAGCCTCTAAAGCCGGAGCATCCAGAGTAAGAATCTCAAAAGTGACAACTGCCACCCGACCGCAGGAACAGCGTGAAGGGATGGCAGAGTCTGTGATACAACAACCTACTTACGGTATGCCACTCACCAACGAACAAAATCTACCACTTCAAGCTAATCAACCCCTCCTAATAGCCATTCAGCCCACGCAGCAACCAGCGGAACTTCAAAATCCGCAGATGAACCCACCAGATCCAGCGATACAAATTGTCGACGAAGACCATACGGTAGCTGCCGGAGGTCAAATGCAGGTGGGAACGCAGAATCAAGGATCGAATCACTCAGCTCAGATGATGGCAGAACTAGAGGAACCGAGAAAGAATCAAAGGGTGTACGCAGATGTTGTAGCCCTGCTGGCACAGGATAACCAACAGCTCAAATACAGAATCACCAACATTGCAGAGGTGAAAAACCAGCACGACGAAACTAACTCCATGGCACCAATACCAAACCAAGATCGAAGGATGATAGTTGTCAACGCAACCAACCCAGAACCTCTGAACCGAAGGGATGCGAGAGGAAGTCTAAGATCTGACCCAGACTATAATCCAGATAACTCAGTCTACTTCGATAGTGACACCCCGGGGCCAGGACGATCCCCCTTCCTCGAGGAGCATCAGCGGGCAATGGAGAATCTTTGTGCCGAAATGATGGCAGAAATTAAGCAGTTGAAAACTAGGCAAGGAGGCGGAAGATTGGAGCAAGTGATGAAGGAAGCAAACACCACCCCGCTGACACAACGCTTGGCCAAAGCTCTCATTCCACAGAAGTGTCCAGTTCCGGCCTTCGAGTGTTACGATGGATCCAGTGATCCCACAGCCCATCTTCGGTATTATAACCGAATGATGGCACGATGGGATTATGATGACGCCATACTTTGCAGATACTTTCCCTCGAGTCTAAAAGGGTCAGCGTTGTCTTGGTTTGACAATTTACCACCGAGTTCCATAGATTCTTACGACCAGCTCACCGAGAAATTCTTGGCAACCTACATGTATAACAAGGTCGTCAACACCAGAATGGATAAGCTTTTCTCGCTGGAAATTAAGTACAAGGAAACAATCAGAGAATACACTGATAGATGACATAAGATATGTCAAGCCATCGGAAACGTGGATCCAGTAGTTAGCATCAACTGCTACAAATGGGGGTTGGACAGGATGAGTCCCCTATTTGTCGAGATCCACGGCACCATCCCTGCTACCAAAGGAGATCTTCGAGTAATCATAGAAAAACATGCAAGGTTAGAGGATATCCAACGAGAGAATCCCAGAGCTCAGACTCAGCGTCCCTCACGCACGAATTCTATAGAACAAGCTAGCGGGTCCAAAAGAGGCAACTCAGATGAACGACCCAGCGAGGACAGAAGAGAATGAAGAGCTGATCTACGAAGGGATGACCGAAAATTCGAAGACCAGGTCTACACAAAGATAAATACCAGTTATTCACGCATCCTGAAGGAAATCAAGGGTCGGGAAAACCTCGATTGGCCATGGTCCAAGGGAAAGCATCCCCCATGATCAGAAAAGTCGAGAGAATACTGTGAATATCACTGTTTCAATGGTCACCAAACATAAAAATGCAAGACTCTCAAGATAATGATTCAAAAGTTGATTGACGCAGGAGATCTTAAACAGTACGTACAGAGGACTAGCACCGAAGACAAGGCTAAACGAAGCAAGCAGGTTCAGCTACCTGAAGGAAACCGCACCCTTAACACCATCTCATGTTCTGAGACCAGAGGGACATCCCTAACTGCCCAGATAGGTAAAAGATTGAGAAAGTAGTTTGAAGACTATTGTGAGCTGTACAAAATCGACGGGGAAGAAGTGGATGAACACGAAAAATGGATGGATGCACCAATGGTTTTCGACGCGGACGACGTCGAAGAAGATATGGAGGACCACAACGACCCTCTAGTTCTCATGCTGCCAGTAGCAGGGTGCAACATCAAGAAGATCCTCATCGATGGAGGAATCTCAGTCAATGTTTTATTCTATGATACATTCAAATGAATGGAACTCAACGATGAACAACTGTTATCTTCGTACTACACTATCTATGGTTTCAACGGAGCATCCACGAAGCCTTTAGGAGACATTGTCTTGCAAGTAGACGCAGGGCCAATGAAGGTCGACACCCGGTTCAGTGTGGTGGATGCACCATCACCCTATAATGCCATAATTGGCCGAAGGTGGGTACACAAACTCAAAGGAGTGGCGGCTACCTGTCACCAATACCTTAGGCTTCCAACTCCCCAAGGGATAATAGAAATAAAAGGAGACCATGTCACTGCGCGAGAATGTCAAACTTTGCAGAACCAGCTTAATAAAGAACATGATGAGCAGCAAAACTTCCCCTTGATCAAAACAAAGAAGCTGCGAAAGAGAAAGTGATCGACACCTATCTGGAAGAAATCTCTGGCAGAAGCCTTTCAAAGGAGAATACGGTTGGAAACGCAGAGGCGAGTACCTCTGCCACAAAAGAAGACGAAGAGCCTACCAAATAGCAATTAAAGAATGTTCCTCTCCTAGGGGAGCCAAAGCCCACGTTTACACCCGTGGAAGCAGTGAAAGAAGTCAACATAGGGACATAAGAAACTCCAAGGATGATCAAAATTGGAACTCTTATGGATAAGGAGAGAGAGGAATCCTTGATCAAACTACTCAGGGAATACGCATATATCTTCGCATGGAAGCTAGATGACATTCCAGGAATCGATCTGAAGCTAATCCATCATGAACTTCGTATAAAGCCCGACACACCACCATTCAGGCAGAAGGTGCGGGAAGTAGCACCAGAATACCACAAAGCAGTCGAAGCGGAACTCCGTAAGTTACTAGTAGAAGGATTCATCAAAGAAGTCAAATATCCAACATGGATTTCGAACATGGTAATCGTACCAAAAAAGAATGGCGGGGTTAGAATATGCATTGATTTCACCAACCTCAATAAAGCATGCCCTAAAGACAATTATACGCTACCAAGCATCGACCAACTGGTCGAAGCAGTCGAAGGATATGAAGAGATGTCATTTATGGACGGGTACTCTGGGTACAACCAATTGTTCCTAGCAGAGGAAGATCAACAACATACATCGTTTTATACCCCGCATGGCCTCTACTGTTACGTAAGAATGCCCTTCGGACTTCGAAATGCAGGGGAAACATATCAAAGAATGGTGGATGCTATTTTCAGACCATGAATCGGGAACACCTTGGAAGTTTATGTAGACGATATGCTCGTCAAGAGCAAGCTGCGCAAGGATCAGCACCAAGATCTGAGGGATATCTTCCAAGCAATGAGGAAACACAACATGAAAGTGAACCCAAAGAAATGTACTTTCGGCGTCACCTCAGGAAAGTTCCTCGGATATCTGGTGACAAAGAGGGGCATCGAAGTAGACCCTGCTAAGATTCAAGCCATCGTGGGAATGCCATCCCCAAGGAACCTAAAAGAGGTTCAAAAACTCAATGGTTCACTAGCTGCACTGGGAAGATTCATATCCAGATCTTCAGACAGGTGCAAAAATTTATTTAACATTCTCAAAAAATGGAGCAAGTTCGAATGGATGGCAGAATGTGAGGAAGCTTTTCAAAAAATCAAGGATTACCTGGCTGAGATCCCCATCTTGCAAAAACCTGATCCCGACGAGGTTTTGGCCCTATACATAGCAGCAACAGAGGATGCAGTCAGCGCAATTCTGGTCAAAACCAACACAAAGATAGAACAGCCCGTCTACTACGTCAGCAAACCCCTCAACACAGCAGAAAGAAATTACACGAAGATTGAACAACTTATCTTGGCGTTAGTATGGGAAACCTTAAAGCTAAGGACCTACTTCTTGACCCACTACATCCGCGTCCCATGCAAAGCCCCACTAGAAGCAGTCCTCAAAAGTGCAGGGAAGGTAGGGAGAATTGCAAAATGGAACACACATCTCGACCAATTCAACATCATCCATGAACTCCAGCATTCCCAAAAGTCACAAGTCTTAGCGGATTTCCTAGCAGATCTACCGTTGGAGGATGACGAAGAGGTCTTCATTGATGGACTCAAGGCAACAAGGTTACCAGAGATTGACGGAGGTAAGGATCCCGTCGACATTATCGAACCAACAAACCCAAGACGATGGGAAGTCTTCGTCGATGGGTCAGAGAAGGCGCAGGTATAGGCATCGTGATCACCACTCCCACGGGAGACAGGATCATACATGCCTTCAGGTTGGAATTCCATGGGCATACCAACAACTTAGTTGAATATGAAGCTGGAGTGCACGCTCTTCGTCTGATAATAGATATGGGTATAATCGAGATGCGCCTAACAAGTGATTCACAACTGGTCATCCGACAAATAGGGCTGGAATACAATGTTTATGACGAAACCCTGTCAGCGTACATGGCCTTAGTCCAGACACTGACATCTCAGATACCAAACATTAAGTTCCGACACCTAGGTAGAAAGGAACTCATGCACGCAGATGCCTTGGCCTATGTGTCATCGATGTTAAAGAACGAGGATGTCAAGGCAATCAAAATAACTAGGGTTTACGAGCCCTCAGTCGCTTCCCGAGAATTCTGCGCTGCAAACCAAGGGGGCAACGTGGGAGAAGATATTGCAGGGGAATACATCGCCGATGACTTCCAAGAGGATGATATCATGGCAAGAGCAGACGAAGATGAAGACTCCAGCAAAGAAGAGGACTGGAGATCTGAGATCCGCCTTTTTCTCAAAGAAGGAACACTACTAGCGGACCTAAAACAGGCTAGGAAAATACAATCAAAGGCAGGAAGGTACGACTTAAGAGAAGGGATCTTATACAAGAAATCCTTCTTCGGACCTTTACTACGGTGCCTATTTAGATCCGAAGGCCACCTGATTCTAAAAGATATACATCGCGGGGACGCAAGGAATCACAGTGGAATGAGATCTCTAGCGGACAAGGCAAAAACCCAAGGGTATTACTGGCCAACAATGATAAGAGACGCTGCAAGAATGCCAAGAAGATGCAAAGAATGCCAACGTTTTGCCAAAAGAATCCACACACCCGCAACGATGCTGAACTCGGTGGATAGTCCGTGGCCATTCTCAAAATGGGACATAGACATTGTGGGTCCTCTGATCGAAGGATCAGGGAAAAGAAGATTCTTGATAGTGGCCACGGACTATTTTAGCAAATGGGTAGAAGTTAAGGCTCTGGCAAGGATCCGTGACTCAGATGTTTTCACATTCATATTTCAAAACATTATTTGCAGGTTTGGCATACCAGCAGAAATTGTCTCCGACAATGAAAAGCAGCTACAGAGTAAAAACATTGACTTGCTCTTAGATACTTTCAAAATTCGAAAGAACAAGTCAACACCAATATACCTTCAAAGCAACGGCCAGGCAGAAGCCACAAACAAGACCCTTGCTCTTATTCTCAAGAAAAAACTAGACGAGCATAAGGGACGATGGTGTGAGCAGCTACACAACGTTCTGTGGGCATACATAACAACCCGAAGATCATCCACAGGAGAGTCCCCATTCTTGCTCACCTATGGAGTCGAAGCTATCATCTCTACAAAGATCATCATGACAACTACGAAGACCGAAGCATGGGAAAAGAACCTCACAACGGATATGATGCTGGAAAGACTTGATGATCTCGAGGAAAGGAGAGAGGCAGCGCTGCAAAAAATGGAGAACTATCAAAGAAAGCTAGCAAGGGAGTACAATAAGAGGGTTAAGCTTAGAAATTTTATAGAAGGACAGTATGTGCTGAGAACCATACCCAAATACCAACGAGAAAAAAGTGGGGCAAGTTAGCACCAACATGGGGAGGACCTTTTGTCATACACGATATCATAGGGAATGGATCATACTACATGCGCAACCTAAAAGGAGAAGTCCTCAGACACCCATGGAATGCAAAATATCTCAAGCCATACCATCCATAGAAAGCAGCGCGGATCTGCATCTGCGTGAAGAATACCAGAAGAAGAAGACGACGCATTCGATCGACATGTTTCTATCTCTGGACGAGGAATAGCAGACCTCAACTCATCAATCAAACAAACTTTTGGCAAGAATTCATATTCAAGAAAATAACACAAGTACAACACAAGTGTCAGCGTGTCAGCAAGATGAACGCTTGTAAATATAACGCATCACAAGAACACCACGCCTATACACACAAGTTTTCACAATTGGGGAAAGTAGTTACCTACAATCTCTCGGGACTCCCCTATCAGTGTCTATAAGTGTAGGACCATGGGGAAGGCATCCAGCAGAAAGAGATACCCAACCAATCTTAAGGCAGCGGGTCAACGAAATGGGTGTATGTAAATATTTTAAAATAAACATCCCATATCCTAGAACGCTGCCCCGACCCCCACCGTCTGGGAATCCTCTGGCCCAGGATTATCCAGCGGGGTGACAGGTCTCAAGACGATCACGAAGGTACATACCTTCGGCATCGCACTCAAACACTCGAATCTTTTTTAAATGCAGTAAGTGTTTCCAATTTAACTCAACGCAGTATTTAAAATAAAAAGTAAACTGATACAGCAGGTATACCTAAATGATGACCCATTCCATGAAAGTTGATTACAAGTTCAGCAAAATAAATAAGAGCAAGAGATACATCAAAAAATGATCCGAAGCTATATAATCAACAAAGATCAACTTTCTATGACTAGTAGAAAAATCTACTTGGACGATTCAGCTCCGCCAGCAGGGTTCTTCCTCTGAGACGAAGGTACACTCCCACCTGAAGAAGGCCCCGAAGAACCAGACAAAGGCGCGGGCTGAGGACGACGAGGATAACTCTTGACGAGGCCATGTTCGGTCTTAAGATCACACTCAATCTTGTCCAAAACCTTGTTAGTCTCCTCGGACAACTGACAACGAGCCTTATATGCAATGATGGTAGTCTTCATCTCGGCTTGTGATAACGAAGAGGATAGACGGCTCACCTCTTTGGAGGCGACATTAGCTGCTTCATCACGAGACGCAACTAGGCCCTTGTAGTAGGTAGCTTGTCCTTCGTGCTGCACTAGGGCAGATTGAGCCTTTTCAAGTTTGTCATTTGCAGCGCGAAGCTGTCCCTCGAGCTCTGAAAATTAGAAACACCAAGGGGTTAGAACGATGAAATTATAAGATCACACTCGATGAAACGAGGCTATATCTTCGACATTAGCTGAAGCCTCTTCATATTCGTTAACAGCCGCGTCTCGAGCCTCATCAAGAAAGTCATATTCATCGGATATTTTCTTATAATCCATCTGAAGGTTGGTAAGAGCAAATTGACTTGCATCTAATTCTACCTGCTTCATTGAATCCAAGTGACGAAGATGATTGACTTCGTTATTTATCTCCTCTAATCCCTTGTTGAGTTTGTACATATTTACTTCGATATTTCTCTCATACTCAGCATGGTGGGCTACATCAGCCCGAAACGCAGCTAGGGCCTTGCTAAGGGCAGCGGCCTCAGCCCTGGCATCGTCACTCTCTTTGGCAAGACGCTGCATATAATCTCTATTTTCGGGGCCCTGAGAGGAACGAGCCTGTCGTAATTCTTCCTCCAGAAGATTTATTCTAGCTTCTAAAGACGAAGCATACTCTCGGGCTTCACGCAGATTATCACCAGTGTTATTGCCACCAGGGGAAAGTTCTTCGTCACCAGTGCCACCAGCGGTAGTATCAATGCGTTCCTCCCCATTGGACATTTCTTCATCCTCGGAAGATTCTTCGTTCACGGGGCTGGTGACCTCCTCATGGACCTCAGTCTCATCAGCTACAACAGTAGAAGATTTCTTAGGACCAATCTTCTTCTTCTTCGTCACCTACAAAGCAATAAAGAATTACATCAAAAGATTATTTTCTCCTTTACTTGAAAAAATTTAAACTTTTCGAAATAAGGAAAAAAGGGGAAAGTATAAGAAGAAGCCATACCTTGGCAGTTGCATTACTCTTCGAGGGAAGGGTAGCACCGGAACTCTCCTCCTCGTCTCCATCAACAACGTCTCCATCAACAACGTCGAGGGCATAAGAAAAATTCATGCCTGCAAAGTTCAAACGCCAAGGACAGAAACCCCCATAACGAGCAGGGGCAGTTTCACGAGGTTCGCTATTAGCAGTAGGACGCCATCCATGCGGACCAGGAATCCAACCATAAGCCCAAGGGACTACAACCTCAATAACGGTGGCATGCCACTCATAATTATGATCACGCTTGATCCTCTCACGGTAAGGAAAAAGTCTCTTGTTAACAGACCCCTCCGTACCAGGAACATACTTCAGCTTAGCATCGCTCACCTCACTTAAAAGACGAATCTCACCACGAGGAGCAAAAATATTACGAAGACCAAAACTCCATGGTTTACGGTTCCGGCTGTTGATATAATCCCGAAGGAATTATTGAAATTTTGGGGGATATACCACTCTCTCTCAGCGGGATCAGGGACGTAGCAGGTCATCATTGTTTCTCCCTTACTCCGAAGATAACTTTCCTTCAGCACACGAAGATAATTCTCAGTCAATTGTGATACAGAACGACTATGGGTATTTGTAGAAGAACCTTCACGACCAGCCAACACGTCGTAATAAAAAGAGTCACCCGACTTATACAGAGGCAACATAAGACCCGCCTCGAAGGCTCCTACTGTAGTCAGCAGATGAAATTCATCGAACTGATAATTCGAGATGAGTTCATAGGTGATATCATCGTCGGGAGCGTAGAATCAGATATCGAAGGCTTGGAGCTCATGTTTCTCCTTAAACAACTCAAAATAAATATGCTTAAATGTGACCTTCTTCTTACCAACTGAAACGCTTCGTATTACTGGGGAAGCGTCTTCCTCGTCAACGGGATCTGGCGTAGGATTCTTCGGAGGACTCAAGTCTGAAGCCTTCCTTTTGGAAGGAAGACTCTTGGGTGGGTCAACCTTCGACACAGTACCCTTGGAGGATTTACCTTTGGAAGGAACTGATAGACACATTTTTATGTCTAATTTTTCCTCAATGTCCGTATTGTTGGAACTCTATTTTTGTACTAATATTGTGTTTTTATGTATTTTTAGGAAATAAACATTTTTGGAAAATTCGGCTCGAAAAGTTGATTTTGGCACCCAGAGGACAAGTGTTATTCGGACTCTCGCTTTTGGATAAGAGGTAACCTAATTACTAAGGGGCACCCCCAGGTCACCCCCAAGGAAGCTTCTATTCGCACCCCTACTCTGGATAGGGGGCTACCAGTTTCTTCCCCATTTGGACCGAGTTTTGGCGGGAAAAATAGTTTTTCACCTGCGTAATTGTTGAAGCAAATTTTGAACGTGTTCTAGGGCGATTCAATGGATGATTTTTGGTAGGAAGTTGTGATATGTCCTAGCAAACACGTTTTGGGCTTTTGGTTCGATCAAATTTGGCCAGAATTAGCTGGATAATTCACGGAATGCAAAACAGGGAAACACGGGTTGGACACGGGATTGGAGAAGATTTGAGCGTGTTCTGCTCATGCATGAGGGCTCTAGCAACATTGTGGGTCGTGTGTAAACATTTCTAGAGTGACCAGGATGGAAATCTACGCGTGAGAAGCTAAATCAGGGAAGAAAATATTCCCAGAATATTTTTTCATCAAACCGAGTTAAGAGAGAATTATCTCGAGTTATAGCGAGACTTCTTGATCCTGTGGAGTATATATAGAGTGCTGGGGACTCATAGAAGGGGTGTCGAGAGTCTGGGGGGCTGAGGAGAGCCAGAGAAGAAGAAATTCGAGTTTTCCCAAACTCGGTTTCTGCTGCTGCTGCTGCTGATGATGATGATGAACATGAAGAACACGAAGAACGGACCTGCACCAGCAGTCGTTTTTATACAGTAATAACGACTCACACCTGTGGGTCGTACATCAGGCATACTTATTTGCTACAGCGTTTGTGACACAGCCGCAGCAGTCTTATTTTGTCACTGAGGGTCGTAGTTCTCTGGTTTGTAACAAATATAATTGTTACAAACCCAGTTTTATTGTATTTCTCATATTCTCATTATTTGTAAACCATTTTTGAGCCATAATAAATTATTTTGAGAGCATTTTTACTATGATGAGCTAATTCCCTCGTAACCAAGGCAATGGAGGAAGCTATTCACGCAACATAAATGGGTAACTATTTCATTTAATTATATAATTCACCTAATCGCTGCTTTTGCAGAGTTTTAAATTATTTCAATGATTGTCTTAATTATTTGTTATTCAGTTTGATAGGTTATGCTTGGTTTAATCTCTTGATAATCTATGCTTAAGGTTTACAAATAATGTTTGAGAATCTGTATGATTGATAGTGAATTAAAGATAAAAGAGGACTTAAGAATTGAATAGAGTTTTGAAATATTTATCATTCAATTTTGCATAATAGTGGAATCTAGTGTCTTGGTTACCTCTCGCACCCTTTGTTAATATTTTTGTATATATATTTTTATTAAATCTAAAAATTCCATTTCCTTCACAAGTCTGAAACGAATACTACTAAAACTACAACCAATCAAAAATATTAATCATTTTGGCGCCGCCGACGCGGATTTGTGCTTGGGTAGAATTTTTTTAGGTTTTTATTTTTTTATTATTCCATTTGTTCTTTTTACGTCTCTTTGGTTGTGTCTTTGTATTACAGGTTTGAAGTTGGATACTAAAGACCTTGGAATCAAAGCTTAAAGCTAAAAGAGAAGGAAAAAAGACAAATCAAAAAAATAAAGAAAAAAGAGAGAGATTTATTTTATTTTTTTATTTTTTTAAGAGACTTTCCATTTTTTTTTGTAATTATTATTATTATTTTTGTATTTCTTTTCATTGGACTGGACTTTGGACAATTTATTTTAATTTTAAACCCTACGGTAGGGTTATATAAAAAAAAATTATATATAAACTGTGTGCAGGGAAGGACGACGATTACTATACCGTCTCGGCCCCTCGGGTTCATACATGACATAGGAGTCGTGGCCCGAGTCGACTTCAACGGTTCATCCCCCGTCTGGTACGGGAGGTAAGTCCATCGAAACACTCGCGAATCTCCTGTAAGCGAGTTACTGTATTCCTTAAGGTGATTCATTGATTGAGGACGAATTTGGACTGTTTTTAAATTCCTAGTAAAGGGCAAGGCCTGGCCAATACAAGATAAGGGTTCGTATTTCATCACCGCTCCCTTCTTACCCGCCTTAGGTAAACAAAACCTAACGCGAACCCAAGCTTAAAATTTGATTAGAACGAGACTGATAGGGTAACAAGCTTGGTAGGAAAATCTTTCGAAAAATATTGGTTACTCTTTTAAGCATACTTCAAAGTTCTTAATGGTTTCTGTAAGTTGAATGCGTGACTGCGCCGCCTTGTAATACCGGTGAGGCTTTGGGTATCAAAGCTCCACTGAGCTTCCCTCGCCTCAATTCAACTTACTTTGACTCGGATTGATTCCAGAGGGGTTTGCTTAAATTGTAACGAATTCCCTTTCGAAGGATTAGAAGCTGGTCTAGAAACAATCTAAGTGGAGCCATCATGCTTGTTGTTTGCTAGATTTTATAGGTTTGATTTGGTCGAGTCAGCCTTGTTTGTGATTGTGTAGAATTCCCTTGCAATTAAGAATGTCGAACTGGTATGATAGAAGCCAATACAATGATTATCGACCTGAATTTGAATATGGACATCATCCTTTTTATGACCATGTTGGGAATAGTGGTTGGGAACGCCATCCTTTGGAAGGATATGGGTCATACCCTGGTGAGCCCAATTACTATCCACACATGCATCAGTCTTACGAGCAAGAAGATTATAGTACTAGTTCTTCGTCTCTGGAGGATACAATCAAACTATTGAAAAGTAGTCTTTTTTATGATCCCTCTGTTCCTATTTCTCCTTTAGAAGAGTCCCTTAGGAAGTTAGCTGAGTCGACGCGTAAGTTAGCTGAGATGAATAGTATAATTATAGACGAAAGAACTACAATAATGAGTGAACCTTATTTAGAAGACCACCTCAAGCGGATAGCTGAGACAAACGAAAGAATTGCTCGAAATTACTTGAACTGCCAATATAGTGTATCCAATAATGCCCTTGAGAATGAAGATAGTTATTTACATAATCAAGATAACAAGGTTAGAATTGGTAGCACTACTTGTTTTGATGAGGTTCAATCATCTTCGTACTATTATGATGAGGATAGTAGTAATGAAGAATCTTAAATGTGTAGGCATAGTGATCAGGAATCTATTAATCCAATTAAGCTTTATAATGATTCTAGTTCAAATCCAAATAATTTTTATGATTATTCACCTATTCAAAAGAACGATGATTTGATTAGGGATACCACCGTTTTAGACGATGTAGTTTTTCCTTTTGATTGCGAAGCCGATAATGCTTTAGAGGAACGGGTTTATTCCGAAAATGCTGTTTTAGAGTCTAGCGACTTAGAAACAATAGTCTTAGACGAATAAAATGAACTCGTAGAGCTATTAAATATGAGTGAGGATGCGTCACTTGAGTATAACCTAGAAGAAGCAATTGACTATTTTCAGGATTCCAACGATCTAGAAATTAATGAAATTGTAGCTAGTCTATCTAGAGATACCCAAAAATCTAAGTTTGGGGGTGATTATCATTCCCCTTGTGCCATACCTTTAGCTCTTACAAAGATCCCTCAGTCGGGACTTGAAATTTGTGCCTCAGCCATCTTACAAGATTATCTTCATACACTTTTTCCTGAACCTAGTTGTGTCCATAGGAGAGCTCAGTTGTTAGAAACCCATCCTATGGTTGATGTGGTTAACCTAGGCTTTGATACCAAGATTGACTTTGTTTTCCCACCAAAAACTTTTCTTCCAATTGTGGGAACATATGATTTTCAGATGTGTCGGATATTAAGTTTTGAGACTAAACCTAATTACTTTAGGATATTAGGGTCGACACATTTTCTTAAGGATGACCATTATTATGGTCAACTTTGTGAGTCAAATCTAATTGACTTAGAGGATCCCCAATTATTCAGGTTGTTGTTATGTGCTTCTAAGTTCTTAGTTGAGTTTTTCCAGACTCTAATACCTGAACCGGATCTTAGCTTTGAGGAAATCCAACCGATGAAAACATTTTATTTAGACCCTTTTATAGAGCCTGAACCTGAACCACAACTAGATGTAGTTGTCTTAAGCAAGGGTATGTTCGGTATCTTCTTGGTCTGTTGCAGTTTCCTCTTCTTGTGGGTAACACTTTTTGATCCAGATGACCCACAGTTATTCCGGCTACTACTATATGATTCTACGTGGTGACTAATCCTTGCTTAGTCTGGCTAAAGACTTTAAACTTAGCACTTCTTGGGAGGTATCCCATGCTCATGCAACACGGTAATATCTTTCCTTAACTCTTTCGCTTCAAATGGTAACAGTTTCTCCTTGTTCATGCTTTTAGTTTCATCTTTAGAACATTGAGGACAATGTTAGATTTAAGTCTGGGGGTATGGGAAAATCTTTTAGTTGCAATGAATAAATACACTCCAGAGCCTAGAGATTTATGCGTATTCAGGATGGCACTAACTAATCTAAGTGGATGGAAGCATCTTGGTTGTAGGAGTTGAGGAACCAATCTGATTAGATGGAAACATCTATAGAGTCTATTCATAAACTCAGTCACTCTAATTCACCCTAGCAGTGGTAACAACTTGAATCGTGTACCCCACCTAATCACTTAGAGAAACATAGTTTAAAATGAAAAAATAAAATAAAAAAATAAATGAAAAGGTCTCAACGAGATATGGTGCAACTATCACGATTCAATAGTCATATTAACAAAAGACAAATTCATAATACCATTTCGACAGTTAATGATCGCATCGTATGTAGCTAAAAACGGGCGACCTAAAATCACTGGTATTTGGTTCTCTGGGTCAGGGATAGGTTGAGTATCTAGGATAACAAAATCCACCGGATATATAAACTTGTCGACCTCTATGAGAACATCCTCGATCACACCACGAGGAATTTTAACGGACCTATCAGCTAACTGAAGTGTCATCTGTGTAGGTTTCATCTCACCAAGTCCTAGCTTGAGGTACACATGGTATGGCAGTAAGTTCACACTGGCTCCTAAGTCAAGCAACGCTTTCTCAACACGGTACTTACCTATTGTACAAGCAATGGTAGGGGACCCTGGGTCTTTATACTTAGGAATAGTGGTATTCTGAATAATAGAACTCACATGACTAGCTATGAAGGCTTTATTCTGGACACTGAGCTTACGCTTTCGCGTACACAAGTCCTTAAGGAACTTGGCATAAGAGGGAATCTGCCTAATTGCATCTAATAATGGAAGGTTGATATTAACCTGCTTAAAAACCTCCAATATATCATTAAAGTTGGACTCCCTCTTAGTCGGAACTAGCAGCTGGGGGAAAGGGGCTCTGGGAAAAAAGCGGGGCTCATCAGGACCCTCATTGGTCTCTTTGGAGACTTTATCAATCTCCTCATTTTCTGGCTCATAAGGGTGAACTACAGCATGTTCACTATCAGGCATGGCAACCTTATTGTCAACTTTCTTTCCACTCCTAAGGGTTGTAATAGAGTTCACATGATTGTACGAGTTCTCTGCTTTAGGATTGGGTTGAGTTTGACTAGGAAACTTACCTTTTTCCCTCAAAGACTCATTTATATGATTAACCTGGGTTTTCAACTCGGAAATAGCCTGAGAGTTAGCTTGACCTATTCTCTTATTTTCTTCTATACCTTGAGCAACAGATTGCTGAAACTGCGTAGTGTTACGAGTTAACAAAGCAAGAGACTCTTCTAAACTCATAATCTTCTTATCCGAAGGGTTCTGAAACTGTGTCGGGGCTGAAGGATTCTTAGGATAGCCAAAACCTGGGGGAGCTTGAGAGTTACTAGACTGACCTTGATTCTGGCCCTTAGACCAAGAAAGGTTGGGATGGTTTCTCCAGCCAGGGTTATAGGTTTCTGAATAAGGGTCAAACTTCTGACGGTTATCGAATCTAGTGTTGTTATAAAGAGCATTGGCTTGCTCTTCAACAGTATGGTCTTCCCAAAAAGGCTCTATTCTACCACTAGTACCACTAGAATGACCTAATTCCAACGCTTCTAACCTTTTGGCTATGGCTGTTATTTTAGCATCTGACTCATAGGATCCTTCTACCCTATTGGCATTTCCTCTACTTAGAAGAATTGTTTTCTGGGTTTCCCTATTATTTTCCCATTGTTGGGTCTTATTGGCGATTTCATTCAAAAATGTCATCGCCTCATCAACAGTTTTATTCTCAAACCCACCTGTGCATAAGGACTCAACCATGGTCGTTGTTGAATAGTCTAAACCCTCTTAGAGGATCTGAACTAACCTAACCTTCTCTATCCCATGATGAGGACATTGAGAAATTAAGTCATTGAACCTTTCTAAATACCTATATAAAGATTCTCCATCTTGTTGAGCAAAAGTACAAATTTGTGTCCTAATAGACGATGTTTTGTGCCTTGGGAAAAACTTATGTATAAAGGCAGATGTAAGTTGTTCATAGGTTTCAATTGACTCAGAATCCAAACTATACAGCCAATATTTGGCTTTATCTTTTAAGGAAAAGGGGAATAACCTAAGTTTCAGTGCATCATCACTAAGGTTTTTAATTTTCATAGTACTACATACTTCCTCAAATTCCCTAACATGAAAATAGGGGTTCTCATTCTTTTTTCCTAAAAAGGTTGGGAGCATCTGTAAAGTCCCAGGTTTGAGTTCATAATTTGCCTCGGTTTCAGCTAACTTGATAAAAGACGGACGAGAGGTCCTAGTTGGGTTCAATAAAGCTTTTAAAGTTGTCATTTTTGGCACTACCAAAGGACTAGGAGAACTTTCTTCACAAAGACGCAGATTCTCAAAACTGAAGTTTCCAAAAACGGGGCTCTCTAAAGAAGAGTCTTCGAGCTCCCCGCCTTCACAAGAAGAACTACTAGGTTTTACCTAGAGTGTTTCTTTTCCAAGCCCGTTCTACCTCGGGCATACACTAGAAAAACAAAACTAAAAAGAAAAGCCCTAAAAGGGAAGGGAAGTTCTATGCAAACAAAAACAAGGCTGACTCCACCACAACAAACCTATTGAATTCTAGCAAACAAAAAGCATGATGGCTCCACTTAGATTGTTTCTAGACCAACTTCTAATCCTTCGAAAGGGAATTCGTTACAATTTAAGCAAACCCCTCTGGAGTCAATCCGAGTCAAAGTAAGTTGAATTGAGGCGAGGGAAGCTCAGTGGAGCTTTGATACCCAAGGCCTCACCGCTATCACAAGGCGGCGCAGTCACGCATTCAACTCACAGAGACCATCATGAACTTTGAAGTATGCTAAAAGAGTAACCAATATTTTTCGAATGACTGTCCTATTAAGCTCGTTACCCTATAGGTCTCGTTCTAGTCAAAATTTTAGGCTTAGGTTCGCGTTAGGTTTCGTTTTCCTAAGGCAGGAAAGAAGGGAGCGGTGATGAAATCTGAACCCTTATCTTGTATTGGCCAGGCCTTGCCCTTTACTAGGAATTTAAAAACAGTCCAAATTCGTCCTCAATCAATGAATCACCTTAAGGAATACAGTAACTCGCTTACAGGAGATTCGCGAGTGTTTCGATGGACTTACCTCCCGTACCAGACGGGGATGAACCGTTGAAGTCGACTCGGGCCACGACTCCTATGTCATGTACGAACCCGAGGGGCCGAGACGATATCGTAATCGTCGTCCTTCCCTGCACACAGTTTGTATTTAAGGTACCCTTCCGTAGGGTAAAAATAACTTAAAAATGTCCAACGTCACAGTCCAAGTCCAAAGTAAAGTGCAAAAATATTACAAAAATTTCCTAATACAATTCTAAAAAAAAAATTAAAAATTAAAAATTAAAAAAATAATAAAACTAAATCCTAAAAAAAATAAAAATTATTTGTCTTCTTTTTTTCTTTTCTTTTAGCTTTAAGCTTTGTTCCAAGTCCTTAGTATCCAACTTCAAACCTGCAAATCAAAGACACATTCAAACAAACGTAAAAAGGAACAAATGAAAATAATAATAAAAAAATCTAAAAATGCTACCTAAACACAAATCCGCGTCGGCGGCGCCAAAACTTTGAAATTACATCAACTTTGAAATCAACAGCGACAATGTTAGATTTAAGTCTGGGGGTATGGGAAAATCTTTTAGTTGCAATAAATAAATACGCTCCAGAGCCTAGAGATTTATGCGTATTCAGGATGACACTAACTAATCTAAGTGGATGGAAGCATCTTGGTTGTAGGAGTCGATGAACCAATCTGATTAGATGGAAACATCTATAGAGTCTATTCATAAAAGCATAGAGCTCAGGTGTTAGAAATGACATGATAGTTGCACCATATCTCGTTGAGTCCTTTTCATTTCTTTTTTTATTTTATTTTTTCATTTTAAACTATGTTTCTCTAAGTGATTAGGTGGGGCACACGATTCAAGTTGTTACCACTGTTAGGGTGAATTAGAGTGACTGAGTTACTAAAAAAAAAAAAAAAAGACCGGGCAAGTTAGACCAATCGGAGTAAGTATTAACACTTGGATAGAAATATGCGTGTGTTCTCCCTGTTTCCGTCGCATAAGCAAGCGTGGAATGCAGGACCCGTGGGAAATATCGTGTAATCTGCCGACAAGAAGCATGCGCTTGGATCAAAAAGATCTATTCATGTCGTTAAGTTAAAAAAAATGGTTATTGTTCTGTTAGTCAACTGCTGGTTCCCTTGTATTTGCCAGTTTGTTGATCTAGATTTAAGTTATTGACCACTGGTTCCCTTGTATATGCCAGTTGTGTTGATATTAGTCAGACCGGTATCTCAGTCCATTAGGATAGGTTCATTCTGGCAGTGGCCTTCAGACAGATATGTGAAACATCGATCATTTGGTTAACATCAAAACCATCTACATTTTTCTATTTCCATCTCCTTTTTCTATCCTTATGATTAGTTTGACTCCGAATATGATGTCCATAGTGCAACTATCTGAGTAGAGTTCTGTCACTTTATATGAATTTTAGTATGCTTGAGTGCAAACTCGTGTACAACAATTGGAATTTCAGGGTACTTCCTCCTATAGTCAATAAGTATGCCAATCAAGGAGATTCTTTAGTGCCTTCCAAGGTTCTGCATAGATAAGCTAGGGTCTGTAGTAATGGTTTTGTGGGCACACCTCTGGTAAATCCTCCCGAGATTAACTCGGTTTTATTTATTTTTTATTAGTTTTGCTCGAGGACTAGCAAATAATAAGTTCGGGGGTATTTGATAGACACATTTTTGTGTCTAATTTGTCCTCAATGTCCGTATTGTTGGAACTCTATTTTTGTACTAATATTGTGTTTTTATGTATTTTTAGGAAATAAACATTTTTGGAAAATTCAGCTCGAAAAGTTGATTTTGGCACCCAGAGGACAAGTGTTATTCGGACTCTCGCTTTTGGAAAAGGGGTAACCTAATTACTAAGGGGCACCCCCAGGTCACCCCCAAGGCATCTGCTATTCGCACCCCTACTTTGGATAGGGGGATACCAGTTTCTTCCCCATTTGAACCGAGTTTTGGCGGGAAAAATAGTTCTTCACATGTGTAATTGTTGAAGCAAATTTTGAACGTGTTCTAGGGCGATTCAATGGCTGATTTTTGGTAGGAAGTTGTGATATGTCCTAGCAAACACGTTTTGGGCTTTTGGTTCGATCAAATTTGGCCAGAATTAGTTGGATAATTCACGGAATGCAAAACAGGGAAACACGGGTTGGACACGGGATTAGAGAAGATTTGAGCGTGTTCTGCTCATGCATGAGGGCTCTAGCAACATTGTGGGTCGTGTGTAAACATTTATAGAGTGACCAGGATGGAAATCTACGTGTGAGAAGCTAAATCAGGGAAGAAAATATTCCCAGAATATTTTTTCATCAAACCGAGTTAAGAGAGAATTATCTCGAGTTATAGCGAGACTTCTTGATCCTGTGGAGTATATATAGAGTGCTGGGGACTCGTAGAAGGGGTGTCGAGAGTCTGGGGGGCTGAGGAGAGCCAGAGAAGAAGAAATTCGAGTTTTCCCAAACTCGGTTTCTGCTGCTGCTGCTGATGATGAACATGAAGAACACGAAGAACAGACCTGCACCAGCAGTCGTTTTTCTACAGTAATAACGACTCACACCTGTGGGTCGTACATCAGGCAGACTTATTTGCTACAGCGTTTGCGACACAGCCGCAGTAGTCTTATTTTGTCACTGAGGGTCGTAGTTCTCTGGTTTGTAACAAATATAATTGTTACAAACCCGGTTTTATTGTATTTCTCATATTCTCATCATTTGTAAACCATTTTTGAGCCATAATAAATTATTTTGAGAGCATTTTTACTATGATGAGCTAATTCCCTCGTAACCAAGGCAATGGAGGAAGCTATTCACGCAACATAAATGGGTAACTATTTCATTTAATTATATAATTCACCTAATCGCTGCTTTTGCAGAGTTTTAAATTATTTGAATGATTGTCTTAATTATTTGTTATTCAGTTTGATAGGTTATGCTTGGTTTAATCTCTTGATAATCTATGCTTAAGGTTTACAAATAATGTTTGAGAATCTGTATGATTGATAGTGAATTAAAGATAAAAGAGGACTTAAGAATTGAATAGAGTTTTGAAATATTTATCATTCAATTTTGCATAATAGTGGAATCTAGTGTCTTGGTTACCTCTCGCACCCATTGTTAATATTTCTGTATATATATATTTTTATTAAATCTAAAAATTCCATTTTCTTCACAAGTCTGAAACGAATCCTACTCAAACTACAACCAATCAAAAATATTAATCAGGAACCGCTGGAGGAGGAGGCAAAGGATTTTGTTGGGGCATTGAAGGTGGAGCCATAGAACGAAGAGGCGGAACATCCAACGCTTCTATACGAGGAGGGGGAGCCTGCGTACATTTAGAATCGTCATGCGAATGATAAGAGGTGCGGATAACCGCATACCTAGAGCCAGGAGGACCCTTCGGTGGATCTCCTTTCTTGGTAGACGAAGCCTTCTGACCAGAGGAAGATGAGACCCTTTGAGCACGAGGATCTGCATGTGAAGGCCTAGAGGAGCCTCCCCCGGGTGGAGATATATCAGGGTCTCTGCGTGGAGGAGATCTACGCGGACTAGCCGGCGGAGTCTGATAAGGAACCCACGGACGATCGGTCATATCTGCGAAGAAGCACAAAAACAAGTTAGAAGTTGTTACAAAGGAACAACTAAAGATAAAAAAAAACCGAGAAATCGTCAGTTCATCTTGGCCGCCCTCGGGCTTATGCGCTTTGTAATGAAGAACAGGGGCAAGCATATATGCTTTTGCATATGTGTTCTTCATCACAAAGCTAAAGACTACAGTAGCAGAAGATGAACAAAGTAATCAAGATCAAAATCAAAGAGAAATCTCTTACCTGTATGTGAGAGATTTTCAAATAAGAGCGCAACCAAGAAGACAACGAACCACAACGACAGATGAGCGCAGAAAAATCAAGAGCAGGTCGTATTCAATATAAGGGCAGCAACAATTAATGGCTAAAGAACAAGAATGAAGAACAAAAACCTTAGAAGAAGAAGCATGAAGGACTGACAGGGAGGGAATGAAATTTATTTCTAAAAATTTTCACATTCTCTTTCCTACTTATAAGCCTTGAAGAAGACAATGATCGTTCATTTACCCAAGGAGCAGTTATTGCAAGGAGTGGGAAACGTGCCCTATTATCTAGGGGAAGTTATTAGGAGAGAGATGAGGAATATGTGACATTTTTCCTCTAACTTAAACTAACACCCAAGTCAGAAGAAAAGGGGAAAATTGTGTGTACATATTTCATCATCCGCCACGTGTCTATGGAGAAACACGTGGAAGACATACAATCCGGGGCATCAAGGTGTGATGCCACGCGCATACAGCCAAGAGACGTGTCTCCTCAGGGCAAGGCCCTC
The DNA here is from genome assembly GCF_003573695.1 of Papaver somniferum. Taxonomy (NCBI): domain Eukaryota; kingdom Viridiplantae; phylum Streptophyta; class Magnoliopsida; order Ranunculales; family Papaveraceae; genus Papaver; species Papaver somniferum. The sequence continues at coordinate 173,576,641 of NC_039358.1, forward strand.
ATCCAACAGATCCAATGGCGAAGAATCGAGGAGTACCGAAATATAATGCCATTGCAAAGCACTGAACATCATCCAAAGGCTTACTTTATCCCATCTCAAGAAAGATCCAAGATCAACGGCTGGGGTTAATCCGACTGACACGGATATGACAGGAGCAGAGGACGTCTGTCTGGCGCGTACAGACGACCCAACCACCCGCACTAAACGCCCTGAGTAGTATATGTGTCGAACAACCTATGGAAGACACGATGACAACTCTTCGTCATCAAGCATGGAACGCTGGGGGCATCGTAGAAGACGAAGATATCTGCGGTATTGACACAAAGCACAAGACGATAAGATTATAACGACCTTCAGAAGTGGACCCCACGTTGTAACCCTATATATACCCATCTCCACTAAGAGAGAAGGGGTCGACCAATTCATAGCAATTAGAGGAGAAAATAGGAGAGAGAAATATGAAGAGTAAGTAAATCCCTTACTTCCGCTGACCTGTGTACACTTTAAAGTCATTCAACTATCTTTGTAACCACTCAATACATAGTGAAACACCAACCCCGTGGATGTAGGCCTTAGTGCTGAACCACATAAATATTTGTCTTATTTACATTTCAGCACTTTACATTCAGCGTTTTACATCATGCACTTTACATTTATACTTCAATCTCTATTTACTCTATTATATGAGCATTATAAGTGATAATATACGACTAGACAGTGACGAGCCCGAAGGCTCTAAGTCGATGAATCGATATAATCACCTCCCCTTACGCATACAATGCATAATTTATGATATAGAGTGTATGCGAACATTGTTTGTGAACACGTGGATTTATCGTAATTTATGTGTTCACAAGTTCCTCGGCAAAGTGATGCAAGTAAAGCTTACGTCTTGTAAGCCAAAGTTATCCAAACTATTGGAAGGAACTTTGGCATGTATTCATGATAGTTGGTAGCATCCAAGAGTGTGTGAAGCATGGCCTATTCAGAAACAACGCAATGATGGGGCATAATGATGCAATGGCCTATTGGAGCGGTTATAAGTTGGTTACGAGCATCACAAGCATGCGAGAGTAAGGAGTTGGCTTGAGACGGTTATAAAGTGGCTTTATAACCGAGTTTGGCAAAGATTAACCACCAAGCTCAAATATGACATAAATTTGCTTGATAACACAAAATGCCGCAGTTGAAAAGCATGTTGGCGGTTAGGGAAACTACCTATGGACATGTGGTTGTTCATAGTCTGTGCGAACAGTTGCAGACAATTTTGGCCTGATTCGTGCAATAAAATGGGATATGTTGCCTTACGTCATTGCGTTCACTGTAATGCTAATCTTGTTGAGTTTGTTTAAGTACATTAATACATGACAAACCTTTTATGCTCATGAGAGCATAAAATAATAGAGAGAAAAGAAAATATACTTCCATTTCGTAAGGCCTTCAGAATGAAAACATACGCATGCTTTGGTGTAAGCATGCAAGACTGAATACTTATATCGAAGCTGATTCATTGAACACAGATTATTACCGGGCATTATCCCAAAAAAAAAATAAAAAAATAATGAAAGTCGTGAAATGGTGGGCATGTAACTTCTACCGAGAAGCACTCACCCAACAAGGCTGTCATCCCCCTTCATGCTCAAGAGTTTGCGGTGGATACACGTGAAGTACAAAGGCTTTAATTGGCACACTTGGCTAGATATAATAATGGATGTATATCAAATCTTGGCTCCTGGCGCACTCTCGTGACCATAACGGTTTACTAAAATCAGACGGCTAGATTTCGTCTCCGTAGATTTGCAAACTAAAAAGTAGGCCGGTCAAACTTACACGAGTCAAAATAACCCACGTGGAGTTGTGACTGGTATGATTAAATAAACTACTGTGGTGACGTAATACTCTCTAACGAAAACCTGGTGTAGCGTAGAATTTGTAGACTAGTAAGTCGGCGTAGGTTAGTTTCCTTCGGATCAAAACTCTCAACTTTCCTTTGCAAACTTATGGCGTAGGATAGAAACACGAGATAAGAAGACGAAGTGACGAAACAAGGCAGTCAGGAGAGAGAAAACAAAAGAGTTTCTGATATCTATTTTTGTTTGAAGAAGAAGAGAGAGAAAACAAAGGTGAGAAAATCAAACACCAACTTCTCTTTAAACGTATCCGATAATAATCCCGTGTCGCCGTTTTTAGGGTTTTCTGTTCTTCGACAGGTCTAGGTTTTCAAGATTGAATCTTTCTCGTTCTAGATCGCCAATTTTTTTTTAATTTTGTTTTATAGATTTGGGGGTTTTTAAATCTAGGGTTTTTGGACTGAAACCTTTGTTTGAAATTAGTGGTAAGAAGTTAGGATCTTTCCTATGTTCTTGTGTTTGATTTTATAGATCTGATATAGAATTAGGGTTTTTCACTTTTATGTATGGCTTCCGGGCCTTTGGTCGGAGGAGGCGAAGATGGATCTACTAGAGAGAAGCATAGATGGGCAGCAGAAAGTAAAGTTTACACCAGAAAATTTCATCATAAAGGGGTTAAAACAACTGTTCCTCCTCCTCATCAAACCCTAGTAGTTACACAAGAAGGGAACTCTTCTCAACAGCAACAACAACCACAGCAGAAGCAGCTGCAGGAACCATCACAACAACAACCACCACAACAGCACGATCAGAAAGAACAGCAATTTCAGCAGGAGCAAGAGAATCAACAAGAACACAAAAATCAGCAAGAAGAGCAAAATCAGCTAGAGCAACAAGAAAACCAAGAGCAGCAAAAACAGCAACACCAGAAAGAGCATGAAGAACAGCTAGAGCAGGGAGAGCAGCCTGAACAGATTGTCACTCGTTTATATGCGGCTTCAGATGATTCATCGAGTCTTAATCACAAGCAAACTGAGGTTATTCCAGATGAACGTGAACCCATCTTAGGAAACGGAAGCGTCCCCACCACAGGAACTGCAATTGTGAGTAACGGTATTGTTAGGTCATCTCCCACCGCAAGTGTTGATAATGACCGAGTCACCATTAATCTATCTTCAAGTTCGAAACTTGAGATTAGAGACCTGCGGAGGAAACTCAATGGGGAACTTGAACAAGTTCGGAGTTTGAAGAAGAGACTTGAAGCTAAGGGGGCACAGGTTGGTGTTGGCGGTTATAGTAACCCGCATATTGATATTGGTGATTATAGTAACCCACAAATTGGTGTTGGTGATTATAGTAACTCGCAGATGTCTGCTAATGTTGCCCTAGATAATGGTGGTGGTGCGAAGAGAACAATTTCTGGTGTTGGTGGTTATATTAACTCGCGTATGTCTGCCAATGTTTCCCTAGATAATGGTGGTGGTGTGAAGAGAACAATATCTGAGGCTGGTTCAGTGGGAGTTCACCAGGGGTTTAGGCCATTGCTCAGTGTATCAGTTTTTGAGAATACTCATACCGGGGTTGCTGATATTGTGGAGAAGAGGACGCCGAAAGCTAATCAGTATTACCGAAATTCAGAATTTCTTCTTGCAAAGGATAAATTTCCTCCTTCAGAGAGCAGAAAGTCAAAATCTGGTGGTGGAAAGAAACATCATGGAAGTGGGGATGGAGGATCTCATGGGTTTGGGATCGACAAATATTCCAGTCAGGCTTTCAGAAGCTGTTCGAGTTTGCTTTCGAGATTGATGAAACACAAGCACGGATGGGTGTTCAACAGTCCTGTGGATGTTAAGAAGCTTGGGCTTCATGATTATTACCTTATAATCAAGCACCCAATGGACTTGGGCACTGTGAAATCTAAGCTGAACACGAACCGGTATAAGTCTCCCAGGGAATTTGCAGAGGATGTGAGATTGACGTTTAGTAATGCCATGATCTATAACCCTAAAGGGCAGGATGTGCACTTTATGGCGGAGCAGCTGTTGCAGATATTTGAAGAAAGGTGGGCAGTGTTAGAGACTGAATTTAATCCTGAAGCAAGGTATCAAATTGATTATGAAATGGGTCTTCCGACCCCAACATCAAAGAGAACCCCTTATCCTCCTTTCTCTACTGAAATGGGAAGAACTCTTGATAGGTCGGAGTCAATTACACATCATCCTTTTGCTGATTCTAAGTTGAAGCCTTCAGATAGTGCTCCCATGGGTAGAACTCCTGTTCTGAAGAAGCCTAAGGCAAAAGATCCTAATAAGCGAAACATGACGTTTGAAGAGAAACAAAAGCTCAGCACACATCTTCAGAATTTACCCTCAGCGAAGCTCGATAACATAGTTCAGATCATCAAAAAGAGAAATTCATCACTGAACCAACATGATGATGAGATTGAAGTGGACATTGATAGTGTTGATGCAGAAACTCTGTGGGAACTAGATAGGTTCATTACAAATTATAAGAAGAGTTTGAGCAAAAATAAGAGAAAAGCTGAACTTGCTATTCAAGCGAGAGAAGAAGCTCAGCGTAGGGCCACAAAAATGGTAAGATGCTGATTCATATATGTTAAATGAACGCCTGTTCTACTATCTTCTTATACATGGCTTTGGGATATGTTGCATGGTTAATGACTCGTTTTGACTGTTACAGGACATATCTCCTGCTCCAGCGCCTGCTTCAGTGGAGGCACCCAAGGAAGCTAGAACAGGTTACAATACTTTAATGATTAGTTGCATTCTTCGTGCTCTAACAACTTGACTAAATTATAATGGTTGGCTGATTTCTGTTTTTTTTTATGCAGAGGAAAGAAATATGGCTTCACATATGCAGGGTGAAAAACAGGGTGATGATGGCAACAGGTCAAGTAGTTCTACTAGCTCTAGCAGCGACTCTGGATCATCTTCAAGTGGTATAATCATGACTTCTGATCTTCTTATTGTATATTGTACATTCTGATGCAATTAACGTTGCAATTAACTGTTGTTTTGTGGTTGGTTATAAGTTTCTGATTGAAATTACTTTGTGGTGTGCAAACAGACTCTGATAGTGGAAGTTCATCTGCATCAGAAGGTGGACATTCTCCTAAAACTTGAATGGTTTTAACACAGGTAGGGAATTTTGTTTTTTCTTCTTGAATTTGGAATACTCAAGTTGGTTTTTTCTTCCAAATTTGATTAGTGTACATTAGTGTGTTGCTTCAGCCAACTTTTGTGAACTATTTGTTATGTTCTTTTCCCCATGATAATATCAATGCGAAGCCTCTAAGAAGGTTCCAGTGATTCTCTTCTTTCTTAATGACCCATGGTTTTGCAAGTGTGGTTCACAGCTTGAGTTGCTCACGATGAATTTGTATTATAGCATAGAGATTGGGCAGCAATAATATGTATTTCTGACTTGTATGTCCGTTTTCGTTGGATTTGATTATGTATGTATGTGATTCATTTAGGTTTGCATCAAGTTAGACGTCTTTTGTGCACATCCCAGCTAGATGCTCCCAGTGACTGATATGCTAATCGAAAACTGTTCTTATCTTATTATTTGAGCTATTTTGTACTTGATACTGGCCTAGCAGGCATAGTGAATTAAAGCCCTAATTGTCTGCATGCCATGTAGTTAAGATATGAAGATTGAAGTAGTTGACTTCAAAGAGTTTTTTTTTAGTCTTGTACCAGTTAGATTTTTTTGTTTTCTGCATGATATCTGTTTTGTTCAAGAGATAAATCTTTTTAATGTGCATATCACATCTTATACATCTTATCTTGTTTGTATTAAGTAAATTGAGTATTTTAAGACTATAGTATAGGTGGTCAAGTAAACGTGTAATTTGTCATGTCTACTGCTTACCGGTGAAGGTGATGGTGGGAACTTCACGTGGTGTGGATCGGTTGTGGTTTTGTTTTGAATGGTGTGGTATGCACATGGAGGGGCTGGGGTGGGGATTTGGATTCACAAACTCACTAGCCTGTTCATTCGCGTGGTTGTGGTGGTTGAAACTCCCTGACGCGTGTTTGGGATGCGACACTGGGGAAAAATGGTGGGTTATGTGGTATTTTGGGTTATGAAATTCATGCGAGGTGAAGTAGGACCCTGTGTGGTTTATGCTAAAGATGTATGTACTACAGTTACAAGAAGGCTGTAAGTGGTTTTGTGAGATTTTGTAACTTGTGCGCTTCGTTCTAAGCTTATTATTGGCTCGGCACATGGTGAATGTTCTATGAATATTTTTCTCATGATAAGGTTGTAGGTTTCCAAATGCGGAATTTTTGAATTTGTGAAAAGGCACTTAGTGTATTGTCCTCTCGAGTAGAACAATTCTGAAAGAAAAACAGGACACAATTTTTGGTAGGATGACAGAGTAAGATTTTTAAAATGAACAGTAGACTGAATAGTCCGAAAGCTGCTTACCAGTGCTATATCAAACAAGTGAACTAGTAGTTCCCAGATGTTTTTCAGGAAAGATTAGTTCCCGGATTATCTTCAGACTTAATAGTTCATTGAAGCTAGATGTAATGATTTACAAAAATCTCCTGCTTCAACATGACTTTCTTAATTTCCTCACCTGAAGATTTGATTGTTATCACTGCAGGAGGAAACACATCGTTCTCCGTGGTACTGTAGATAAGATATGACCTGGAAACTAGTTGCTAGCTTCAGGGTTTGTGAGAGTTGTAAATATTTCTGTTTGTAGCTTTAGAGGCTTGTGAGAGTTGTAAATATTTTTGTTTAGTATGTGAACAGATGTAATGACAGCACCAAGTTGAACATTGTCTTGGCAGGTATCAAAAAATTAGGACTTCGGGTATTAGTTAACTTGACAAATAGGCTGTCATTAGCATGTTGTGCAAACACAGCTGCAGTGGTGTGTGATGGTGTCTTCAGTTATTTTTTTGGCGAGCCGTATCGGCTGTTTGTGAACTACTTTAAAGTATCGTAATGTTCTCCTATTATTGCATTCTTGACTTGAGAACCTAGACTGCAGATGCTAGGGTATCATGTTTTTGTTGGGAAGGGATGTTTGAGAATGAATTGGTTTACTTCTGGCACATAAGCTATGTAGCTGTATTCAGCTTTGTTTGGCAACCCATTTTGGCAGTTGTCAACTACTTCTAGATATTTTTTGTTGGGAAGGGATGTTTGAGAATGAATTGGTTTACTTCTGGCACATAAGCTATGTAGCTGTTTTCAGCTTTGTTTGGCAACCCATTTTGGCAGTTGTCAACTACTTCTAGATATGGTGTTGTTTTCCTGTGATTGTAGAATTATTTTTGTAACAATGATCACTTGCTTACGCACAAGGGTATTGTATATGCTTGATTAAAATGTTTCGGCGTTTGCAGGGTCTTTCATAATGGGAAATATGGAAGTGGTTGAAATTTTTTGGGACGCTTGATGGTCCGAATATGACCTTGGTTTTGCAAGAGCCAAGATGTGTGCGAGCTGTCATCATCCTGCTGCAGAGGAAGGAAGATCTGCTGCTGAAACTCTGCTTATCCGGAAGACTTATTTATGGCTCTCCCTGAAATTCACATGGACGTGTGATCTTTGTGGTGGTGGGGTATATCATTTAGATTAGGTGAGGTCGATGTGTTTTTGGTGTAGTAGCAACTCTGTACATTGTTAACCTAACTACTGCTCTACTCAAAACTCTCCCCTTTTCTCTCTTAGCCATCTATTCTATTGTCTGAAAAAAATCACCTAAAGATGGCAAGATCTTAATTGTTAAGAGCCATTTGTAGATTAGAGATTCGGAATCTAAAAAGCCACGTGTGGGAGTGTCTTGTTTATACAACTTTATATGGTTAGATTTCGTCTCTTCAGTGTACCTTTCTTAACTGCATGATGTATATATGCAAGGGATATCCAACTACAACATTACTGGTACCGGTTTTCGAAATCCCATATAAGACGGATGATTTGGATTTGATACTCTCCTATTAAACCAAACCGGTAGCCCTATTAGCAGCCTTGTATAACCAAACCTTATGGTAGACCCGGGACTACACCGGTATCAAATTTCTGGGTTTTGAGAAGTGTTTGCGCCGGGTCTGTTCTCAGCTCCAGGCTCATCACTGAATTAGGTCTCTATTTACAGTGATAAAAAGAAAAACTTAGAACCTCACTGTTTCAGAGGTAATCCCGAAAAAATGAGTCTCAAACAAATGTTCTCGCCTCCAGTGAGATGCGCTTTGTGCTTTAATTATCCTTTACTGCGTTCCGTGAAAGCAAATGCCCTGTGTTCTTCATCCTCTTCGTCAATTGAGTATCAGCCATGGACAGGACTCCAAAGCTGGAGAGAAAGTTCTCTTAACAACAACCGGACATGGGGTTCCAATGGTCCAGAACAATCACCGCTAAGTCAATCTGTTGACGATGATGTAATTGCTTCTGCTTCTTCCCTTTCTGAATTAGGAACCCTAGTTCTCTCTACAAGTGACCCTCTCACTAAATGTAAGCTGTCGCACCTCGCTTACACGAGATGGCGCCGTGAGAATCTCCCAATAGGCGTTTCTACTCCTCCTGATCGTCCTGCTCGGCCCCCAAAACCTAATCTGGTTCTCGTCTGTCTCTTTAACATCCATGGTTATCTCAGTTTTTGATTTGTTGGTGCTAATCTTCTCAATTACCCAAGTTTAGTTTGTTATAAAACGATTTTTTGGTTATTTTGAGGCCGGGCTGGTGTTGAGTAAGCTTGTTGCTAAATTTATTTTTAAATGAGTGCAGGTTTCTCCCAAGGAAGTTCCAGCTCCCAAGAAGTCAGGTTTGCCACTTAATGCTTATATGCTGCATAACCTTGCTCATGTGGAGCTAAATGCTATTGATCTGGCATGGGATACAGTTGTTCGGTTTTCTCAGTATAGCGATGTTCTTGGAGATGAGTTCTTTGCTGATTTTGCACATGTTGCTGATGACGAGAGTCGGCATTTTAGTTGGTGTTCACAGAGATTAGCTGAACTTGGTGTTAGGTGAGAAAGAAAGTATTGATTGTGTTGATTTTCATTTGATTGAGTGATGTATTCAAGGTGATATAAGTTGCTGTTGAACAAGAAGGGTTTTGTTTTCAACTGTACGCTGATAGCTATGGAGATATGCCTGCACATAATTTGCTTTGGAGGGAGTGTGAGAAATCATCTGGAGATGTTGCAGCACGTCTTGCAGTAATTCCTCTAGTTCAAGTAAATCTTCTTGTTCTAGCCATTTTGTTAATTTATCTAGAATAAGTTGGGTCAGCTATTCTCTGCAACTTCTTTCGCTTTCAGTAGAAATTATATTTGTTTTTTTTATAAGGGTGCTTACTAGAGTTACTTCATTTGTTTATATTACTTATCAGGAGGCTAGAGGGCTTGATGCTGGGCCGCGGCTTGTGCAGAAGTTAATTGGCTTTGGAGATTGTAGGACATCGAACATTGTGTCTAGGATTGCCGACGAGGAAGTTGCACATGTAGCTGTTGGTGTTTTCTGGTTTATTTCGGTGTGCCAAAGATTAGGTCGTGTACCTTGTGTAACCTTTAAAGGTGAAGAACCTTCTACTGGATACTAGTTGTCAAATAAATGAATTTTGGTTGATATATATATGTTACGCATTAGTGACCGTATCCAGTTTTGTCTCCTAGACTTACTAAAAGAGTACAATGTGGAGGTGAAGGGCCCCTTCAATTATTCAGCTCGAGAAGAAGCTGGACTCCCTCGTCATTGGTGAGAATTTACTGAAATCCTCCGAAAGAATTTTGTTCTGCCAAACTTTAGAATATCTTTTATTTGAGTGACTGAATTTTCTGGGTTCCACATCTGCGTGCCTAGGTACGATGATTCTAAAGAGTGGCTGGATAAGAGCAAACAACTTTCAGAGGTATGCCTACTTTGGATACTTGTTTGCTACAAATCCTTAAAGGGCTCTCTTCTTGAATTTCATTTCACAGTGGGCCTTGTAAAACTATTGTTACAGGTTCATGATAGGCTTGCGTGCATCATATCTATGGAGAAAGAGAATTCAAGTTTGAATAGTTAAACGTATTGAATACAGCCCTGGTGTCAAATCCCTTGAGCCTCCTCTAAGGTAATCTGAAAGATCTTTCTCATTGCATCGTTCATATTTTATCCTAGCACTAGGAATTAAAGTCTAGAGTTTGAGTTAGAGTTCACATCTCTGCTATACGAGCTCAGATTGATATCTCAGAATCTTAGCTGCTCAATGTTGTTCACCTATAACTTGAACAAACACTATCCTCATCATAGTTATTAGGAATCCATGGACTTGGATTGGTTCGCCATGTTTGTGCCAGTTGCAGATGTTGAATCCTTATTTTCTAAATTAGTGATTTGGCCAGCTGTTTCTAACTAATGAAACAGAAGATTATGTAAGCTGCCTATTCAATAAGAAAAGGTTAGAGCGAAGAAAAAGTAAAGCAGCACTTTCAAGTGTTCTTAACTGACCCATTCCCGATTGTGGACAACTCCAAATAGAGGAGATTGGTTTATCAAGTCAAAAGCCGCGTAAAATTTGACTCTGAATGTTCTATGTACTAGTGCTGATAATTATGATGATAAGTGTGCAGCTTAATCGTTGTTGTAGTTACCAGGATCAACCCATTCGAGTCTAACAGTTTGTAATCAGACAGCAACGGACCGCATCCGTTTTGAATAGAATACCCTCGGGAATTCTTGGGTTTCACACCCAAATCTGAATGTGGCAGTTTATTGCTTTTTTAAGTATGGAAAACCCAAGGGATACTGGGAATTCTTTGGGGAGACTTTAAGAGATCCATTTGAGGTTAAGAAGTTATAGTTAATTTATGTTTACTACTTGTCAAGTTGCTATATTGGTAAATTTAAAGAATTTTTAGTACATAGAAAGATTACATTGCCCCATATATTGTTCTTAGTCTGTAGAACTTGAGGAGAACTTGACTGAGTCTATGCATATTAGTCAAAGTGAAAATACAATTGGTTTAATGAACTTAGAGCTAGTAGGAATTAGGGAACACTTCTTGTTTATGCTCACAGTTTGTTTGTTGCATTTTATTTTACTTCCAAGGGTTATTAGATTCTGAATTTAATATTTTTTATATATATTTATTTAAGTGTATAATCCCCCGGACCCGCATCCAAAGATTTTGTGAATCGATGAATCACCTGAATCCCCAAACCCCTACCGGTGCTTTATAGGTGATGACGATTGAAGCTTTTGAGAATAGTAGAAACATGTGTTCAGACCAATGTAGTTAATATCGGATATCGGTTTATCTCGGCCAGGACCGATACACTGGTACGACTTTATATCGGGGATATTATCATTCAAATATCGGTATAATATCGGTTCCAAATTTAGAGACTATAATTTTATAGCTACCATCCGTTTTATCAAAAAACACAAGAGTAACTTCAATAACTTTAAAGTTCACTACCTAAAATGATAAATAAACAAGTTCTAACTAGAAACAGGAGTGTAACTTCAACAACTTAAAAGTTTACTGCCTAAAATGGTAATTAAACAAGTTAAAAGTTCAAACCAAAAACAGGAGAGTAACTTCAACAACTTTAAAGTTTACTACCTAAAATGGTAATTAAACAAGGATATTACAGTCTTATTCAAAATCATACGAGCCACTATTGATATCATCATCTTCTGCAACTCCATTAGCTCCATCAAGTAGTCCATAATCTGTGTCTAGCATCAATTGATCAGTATCATATCCATCATACTCAGAGTCGGTTGGGTAAGTAGACTTACTTCGAGAGCTACATGCACCTCTACTACCAACTGACCGACTTTCTTCACCAAGAATATCTTGCAAATCATCCAAAGTTACATTATCACCTTCTACCGCCAAGTCTTCCAAGTTCTGTGGATCCAACCATTCATCATTTTCATCATGCTCATCAAGAAAAATAGGATCACGAAATATCCCGATATATCGGCCGATATCGGACGATATTATCGCCAAGATATCATATCGCCGATACAATGCTTATCCTACTGCTCCAAGACCGATATCCGAAATATCCCCGATATATCGGCCGATACGGCCGATATTGACTACACTGGTTCAGACTTCAGTGTCTACACACCACAATAACATAGCAACTAATATTCTTTATTTATAACATTTTATGGAGGTTGATTCAGGCAGACCATAACTCCATTACAAAGTAATCACATACAAAACCATACCTTATAATAGGAAAAGGAAAACAACATTGGCTACATAATTAGATTATCTGGATGGACACTGTTGCAGGGGCATCAGATTCTTGTCTCCCTTTATTTTCCAGCAAAGCATCAGTGACTTTAATTGATTCTGCAAATTCATAGGGTATTTAGCATAACATGTCATGTATAGTAAAATCTTGTAAACACAAAAAATGATGGTAAAATACTTGGACTCTATCGAACTAGTGCATCTGACATTATCAAAAATATGGAGACATTCCTCTCCTGATTTTTTGTGTAAAAGTAGGTAGGATATTTAAACTAGCTGATTAGGTCTTTGACTTACGTGCTGCAATCAATGTTTTTGGAGATAGGGTAAGAGAGTGGAACACCACACTTGGTAGGGAGTCCACTAGCTGAATCTTCCTTTATGTTCTGGTACTTATTAGCTGCATCTTTAACACAGCTGCAAGCTTGGCGCTTTTCATCGGTGGTAGTTGCCATCCCTTTGATTTGCTTAACTCCATTACAACATGCTGTAACTGGCTGGGCGGCACTGCCAACTAAGTATGGCATGCATTGCACAAGGGACTTATCAACGTCGGTGCAGGTAAAGTCTTGGCTTGGTTGAACAATCAATTGAACCATGGCTAGAACGACAACAACACATACAAATACCTTCATCATTTTCTTTATCGTAACTTTCTTAAGTAGTATAGATGTGTTTGTGTTTGGATGTTTACTACTTGATTTTGTTGTGTGCTTAATGAAGGAGAGGTTGGGGGTATATATAGTAATCAAAATGATGAACATGTACAAATAATGGATACCAATTTAAGTTAGCTTTGGTATGATCAGTTACAGGGTTTTGGCTTCTATTGTAGCTTAAATTGTCATTTAGTTTCTTGAAACTGCAAATATGATAGAGTTTGTTATTTTCTTACATCTCTTTGCATGAAGATATTTAGGCATTTGGTTTATTGCAGATATCTGCAGCATCCTGCATTGCCTTTACAAGTGAACTAAAGGTCTTCATTTTAGCTTCAGTGGTTCACTGTTATGTTGCTAACTCCTGTTATATATAGTATTATTTTTATACCGGCGCTGAATCCCGAATCCTTTTTATGTTAGGCCGATTGGTTGGCTATACACGGGATGCAGGTATTGTTATGTCCCACACCATATATAGGAGTCCCATCAGAGGTTCACTATTCTAAGAACGCTGTTGTATATGACTGACAGCTAATTTGCGAAACAGGCTATTACCATCCAAAGTAAGTGCCATGTGGTAGTTTAACAATTTTACCCTCTGGATTCTTAATTTACCATTGTATCCATCTTCCAGAAAAATAATAATTAAAGTTTCCGTAAATTTCAAATAATAATTCATCATCTCTTGCTAGGAATATGCAAAACTCCTCAAAATATGTTTTCATTGATTAAAGATGAACTAATATTTATGTAGAGACTAGTGTTGGTGAAAAATTCGCATTTGGGGGATACTGGCGGTTATATTTTGGTATCCCCTTCAATCTTCTCCAAATTATGATTTTATAGGTTACAACACAGTTGACATGAATTCTCATTTTTTTGTGACCGTCCAACAGTGATGGAGGCCTTGCCGATAGCTTTAGGTGTTCATCATTTTGAAGAATTGATGAACTGTCAGCATTGTCTTAGTAATGAAAACCATGCCGACATCTATGAGTGTTCTTCAGATTTTTTTTACGCCATCAGATTTCGTGAGATGTTCAAGGGGAAAGAGCAGACTCGGAACACAAAACTACGATTGGATGAAACTTTTTAGCAAATAGCAGAAAAAATGTTACTTGGCAGTATATGGATTCATGTAAAAGTGCATAGGGGGGGTCCGTTCTTGTCAAAAGCCATCTAGTCCTCAAACTGCGGAGATAGACACATGGAAAGTCTAATTTTTATAAAATAGATCAATCATTTGGCTTCGACACGCTACAACACAGTTATTAAAAGAAACCTATTACAGGGGTTCCAAGTTTTGAGGGTTCCTAAAGATTCTAGTGTCCTAAAAGATGATCAAGGGACCTAAATCATATTCAAATATACTAAAATACTCTCCATCCCGTAGATACCTAAACATAAACCAAAAAAACCAAAATCAGTTTCATTATATTCCTTCACCTCCATCGCTTCTCACCCTCTTCTTCTCCCCCATCGCTTTCCATCACTTCTTTTTTCATTAATTGTTGATTATCAAAATTATTCATCGTCGATTAAAACTTCTATAAAGATTATGGGACGTACTGATGATCCTAAGAGAAACAAGAATCGAAAACCAGTTAATCCATCACGTGCAAGACCAAATGCTCAATCCGATGAAGATGATGAATTGAACAATCAAAGAGTTGAGACACCATTTAATCCACCCGAAATGACTTCAATAAGGTAAAAATCAAAAACCCATCTTATTTCATTGGTTTTTATTGCATGAGTAGGTAGATTGGATTGAATTAGGATTTTCAAAAAAAATATTTCCGTAGCGACCTACGGTTTGGAGTTCTTATTTTTCATACCGTAGGCTACGTAAGGTTTGAAATCTTCAAAAAACCAAACCGTATCTTTAACTGCTACATCATTTGTTCTGGTTTTCAAACCGTAGGTCAATTTAAGATTCCCCACCGTAGCTTCAGTTTCCATACCGGATGTTCATCTGCGTCTGCTTACAGTGTGGTTTTAAAACTGTAGGAAAAATTACCTAGATTCCCCACTGGATATGGATAATTCCACACCGTAGTTGTAACTGAGTTTGTGTACGGTTTGGTATTCAAACCGTATCTGTATTTTGAAAAAAAATCCACACCATAGGTTATATGTTTGGTAACTGAGTTTGTATACGCTTTGGTTTCCAAACCGTATGTGTGATTTCGGATTGAGTTTCACACCGTATGTTATGTTTTCAGTACTATGTCAGGTGTTAAATGGTAAACTGCTCCTATTTTGTTGGATTGTAAATATGCTCGTAATACTCTTTCCCATGTATGTATGTAAATAGAACACAGATCATGGTGAACTGGCACCTTAGCTAAATCCAGTTGACAATTGGTTCATGTATATATCTTGGTTAATTAGTGTGTCCTCTTTGAATTTCGGGTATGTAAAGGATGAGACATCTCCAAATAATATAATGACTTGAGAGTTTCTTGATGAATCCATCAGATGATTCTGGATTGACCTGCAAGCCAACTTGCAGACATCAGATGATGAATGAACTCCTGTTTCACTTTTTCATTTGATCTGTGAGGATGAGAGTCCTTGCCATTTTAATCTTTGTAATAACTGCAGCTTTATCTTGAACCTCTATTTAATTATTTTAATCTTTGTTTTCAAACATATGAGTTGTTTTGATTAACAGTTATGTATTCCAACTTTATGGGATTTTTTTTTTTAAACTTTCTTATTAACAATGTATTGGGTACCTTCAACAGTTATACAGATGTCTCAATTGCTTAACTTCGAGTTTCAGTTAGATCCCAAGCTGCATCATGAACCACCACATGCTCGGTTACATTTCATATTCACTACCTGAAATTCAATGCCACATACTACTTGTCCTTATATCGTTAATCCCAAGTTCCAACAACACCAAGCTAATTAGCAAGATACCTCGCAGACTGCTAGTGTGATATTATTTGGAGCAATGTGGTTAGCTAGTGATCACTAGAAAGGAATTCACCGCCACATACTACTTGTCCTAGTTGTCCTCTCCACAAAGCCCATGGCCTTTTCAGAATACTGCTAGTTTATTTGTTTCAAGTCTTATATTTCTACTGCTCGTCAATTTATCTTATATGTATGGAGTACGTTACTGTGCATGAAATCCACATCTTTATAGTGCATATGGCTGACTGCTGAATGAAATTGCTTAAGAATTCTGTGGAAGCCATGAGACAGACACTTGGTTAAATCTAAACCACTTTCGGTAAATTTCTTCTTCAATAAATTAAACAACACAACTTTTGTTAGAGCACTGCTCGGTCGAGCTTGCAAGCGTTGCTATCTTAAGCTTGTTTGTCAAGTTTAGTTTCCAAAATTATAAGTCAAGATTTCTAGTCTACTTATAGCTAAGTCTCGGACTAGCATAGAAAGTGTAGTTGAGCTCTAGACTCCACAATGTTCATCATACAAAGACGAAGAACTACTCAAGGAACTGGTGGAACTTCATCGACTAAAAGGTATGTGGAGACTTGAACTTATCTATCACTCAAAAGTCTATCTACTATATCTCCTATCTTGAGACAAAAGTCGTATTGCTATATAAACTTCGATTATACACATTTGCTATTTCGAGCCGAGTTTATCTCGCTTATCTATTTCTTGAAATATGTGTTGGCAAGCTTTCGCTTTGGCCAAGTTCATCTTTACAAGTTGTAGATGGGGAAAAACGAGTTGCTGGTTTTTAAGGAATTGGGGAGACGATCGCGCGGAGGAAACTCCTTGAACCGAGCGAACTGTCTAACCTCACACAGATGCACTTCAAGAGGGAGTGCTTTGAATTCGAGAGATCAATCTGTAGGACTCCGACCTAAACCAAGACAATGGCCGTTCCAGAGTCAATTCGGTCACAAGAGAGGATGGGTCGATCTGTAGGAGGAAAGCTGAGAAATGTGTGAGATCAATGGTGATCAAAGATTGTAGGTGTGTTGTGTATTCTGCGTGAAGAATAAGATAAGTTCTGATTGATTGAATTTGCTCTGTTGAGAGTAATTTCTTCAGACGATGAGTTCGTGTGCTCTTGTTTTTATGAAAATTGTTTGTTGTTTCAATCATGATTCAGAGACTTATTTATATTGCTAGAATTGTAAACACCTTGATCCCATGAAGTGTGACAGTTGATGGAGTCAAAGAGTGGCGAAGTGGAAATCGTGTCAAAACAGTTGTTCATCGTGCGGAGACTTGGTTGATTTTCCATCCACTACTTTGCTAACTCCTCCAACTGATTGCACGACTTGCTCACATTCTCATCGTATGTATGAACACACGTGCCGTAGACAACCAGACCAAAACCCTAGTTAATATCCCCCATGTAACACGATTGATATCTCGTGATTTTAGTTAGTCAGTTGCTGACTTGATGAGACGATGAGTCTTTGTATTGCTGAGTTGAACAAATGTTCTGAAACTCATGAATTGAACGTGTCTGTTGAGACAGAGGTATAATTATCGAATAAATGTTGATAGTTGAGGTGAACAAATATTGCTCATTCGATGGATTGTTGAATATTGATAGTTGAACCAATATTCCTTAGTCTGAGCAAATATTGCTCATTTGAGCGAATGTTGTTCGTTTGATGAATTATTGGTAACCGAACTAAATAAAATATTAATTTAGAATACTGGCAACTGAACCGAGTATAATTAATTAAAATGTTGATCAGGGGATCAACGTAAAATTATTAGTGTTTGAATCTGGAATTATGAACCTTGGATTCGAAAACCCTAATTTCGATCAATTGCTGATCAATTGATGATTTATTGAAAATCAACCACGGAGTGAAGGAGGGACCGGTTACATGGGTGATGAGTCGACCATGTAACGCCCAGATGCTCTAGTGAGAAAAATACCAAAGTCTCTTGAAGACCAATTGGTGAAAGGATGATTAAATGCTGGTTTAATCATTCATTAAATAATGTTCGTCTGAACCTTAGGTGATAAAACCCAATAAATTATGAAGAGATGAAGGACCGACCAAGGGGTCATGAAATCGGCCCTGGTTGGTCATGGGACCGACTGACGATCGTTTTATGAAATTCCAAATTGTTTGGAAGAGTTTGAACCTAATGTGAACAAATTAGGTCAAATGAAGAAAAAGTGTGGGACTGGCCTCTTGCAAGCCAAAGAGACAACCTTGGTCGGTCAAGGTAATATGCTTATGTCACCAAAGTATTCGTGTCTCAGTCCTGAGAATTTTGATATTTTCTGGTGTGCATTTGAGCATTCATTTGAGAAAATATGAAGAATTCAGGGTTTTTGCTGAAACTAAGAAATTTCCATGAGATGATGGAAATAATAATAAAATAAGGGATTACAAGGTGTGGGACCGGCCACGGCTAGGGCATGGCCGGACGGCTAGCAAGCCCGGTCCCGTGACACCTTTCCCAATTTTATGTAATTTCCTTGATGTGAAGGAAATACCATGAAATCGAGGAGTTTCATAAGGTTAAGGAATTTGCATGAGATGATGGAAATAATAACAATAAAATAAGGAATCATGAAGTGTGGGACCGGCTACGGCCAAGGCATGGCTGGCCGGCCAATAAGCCCGGTCCCATAGCACTTTTCCTAATTTTATATTATTTTTCATGATTTTAGGGAAATACCATGAAATCAAGGAGTTTGTTGAAATAAAGGAGTTTTTCTTAAAGTGAAGGAGTTTCCATGAGATGAAGGAAACAATGATAATTAATAATAATAAAATAAGGGGCGTGTGGGACCGGCCACGACTAGGGCATGGTCGGCCGGCTAGGGCCCGGTCCCGTGAGTCTTCCCTAATTTTATATCTTTTCCTTGATGTGAAGGAAATATCATGAAACCAAGGAATTTCATGGGATAAAGGAAATAATAATAATAAAATAATATTGCAAGGTGTGGGACCGGCCACAACTAGGGCATGACCGACCGGCTAGTGAGCTTGGTCCCGCGACACCTTTCCTAATTTTTTATTATTTCCTTGATACGGAGGAAACACCAAAACTGAGGAGTTTCCTCAAAATGAAGGATATTTGTTCAAATGAAGGGATTTTCATGAGATCAAGGAAAAATAATAAAATAGAGAATTAGGCGTAGGACTGGACACGACGTGACTGGTCGTCCAGTGGGCCCAGTCCCCTAACGTCTTAGCTAATATTTTATTATTATTATTTTTCTTCCTATTTTGCATAGGTTCATCGTTCCTTCGTATTTTGGAATGCTCGTTCGTGCATTCAGGTGCTCGTTAGTGCATTATTGCTGAGTACACTTGCACCATTTTGGTCGGGCTTACTCGATAGCGGCTCATATGCCCGTACGTTGAATATTTATCACTATCCCATGGAATTCTGTTGGGAAAAACCACGAATTGAAGTAATGAAATATTATGAAAAACGTTGAATATTTCCTAATATTCAGTTAATGAATTTAAGGATTAGATATAATTAATTGATTGTTGTCTAGGAGCATTAATTATCTGAGAGTAGAGTAATACGAGCTTGTTGAAGCGTCATATTTCTTTTATATAGTCAGGGAAAACATTGTTACATCCTGAAGACGTTATTGCTCTATACTAGCAGGTAAGCTGTCTAGGAGACGTCCAATCGTTCGATTCTATGTATAAATCTTTACAGAAATTGCTCAGTATTTATGAGATATGCCGTTGCCTCAGCTGAGAGACTACACATCTACATATATTCTGAGAGATAGTATTCTCAGTCAGAGGTTCTTGCGGCATGAGCTTTCATGCTTCGATGAGAGACATGAGCCTCAATACTCATCTGATTGCTGGATCAGGAGCATGTATAATTATGGTTTTACGATTTTATCCCTTGTCGAAAATCCACCATCTACATTAAGTCCCCTGCTTAGTGAGGGACAGTCATGTTCCTCAGTCAGCACTGGATGGTGATTTTCTAGTTATAAACGAAATAAGTAATTGAACTTAGTCGTAAGATAAGATGTTACCAGATTTTCGATTGTGCGAGCGAACCATGGCTTGAACGAAGATCCCAGTAGCATGATAGAGCATCGTCTAACGAGCATAAATTGGTGTAGCACCGCTTTTTTTTTTTTAATTTCTTTTTCAGAAGTTGATAACTTGTTCATGAGTCGTTCATGTTAAAATTATATATACATATGCATGTATAGACGTGAGTTTCGTAAAAACCCTTGTTTTAGGAACGAACGTTCGTTCGATCGTTAGTTTAAGAGACTAACAATAATCCCTAATGAAAGAGAGATTTTTTTTTTTAAATATGTGAGATTTTAACAAACTCTCGTTTCAAAGGTGGATGCTTGTACGTGAGAATTTTTTTTGAATAGACGTGCGTCTGTTAGTAAAAAAAAATTCTATGAGCTTTCATGAAAAAATTTGTTTTCGATATGTAAGCTTTCACAATTTTTTGAAAATATACTCTCGAATGGAGAAAATTTACGTGAGTTTCACGTTAAAACATTTTTTTTGTAAAATCAATGTTTTGATTTTGAACAACTGTTGAAAGTAGACGATTATACATGGTGAAATAATGTCTGTATGTGAGTTTTCACAATTGTAGAATGGATGTTTGTCCAGTTTTTGAAAAACCAGTGGATGTTAAAATTCACGTGGGTTGTTCACAGTTTTATGAAAATCAAGTCATGATTTTGAATAATGAATTTTCCTCGTCTTTGCAGGTTTGAAGGAACGAGCAAGTTTTCGAAATTCTGACGTTATAATCGCTACAGCTAGTGAAATTGTAAATAAGTAAGCGTTGGATTGTTACCATTTTTGTTACGCGTTTGTTGTCTTTCGCCTCAGATAGTGGTGACTTCTGGTTACAACCACTCTTCTGGCTCTTCCGGAACGCTCTACGAAGTCAAAGATGAAGACTTCCGCAGATGCTCATGTCGAGGTGAATCAACCTTTCAGAGACGCTGAAAAGATGACACATTATATGTCTCTCGATCATCTGAGAATCGTCCGTGCTAAGATATATGCTTTATTGGCATTAGCAGATGCGGAGGGAAAGCAGGGACGTGATGAAGTATCACACAAGAAAAGAGCTGAAGATGAAAAGCTCATATCTCATCAGCAGAAGCACCGCCGACTTATGAGATTATCAGCTGAATATGAAGTTCGGCTTTGCGTTGATGGTGTAGCTCCCGATTCAGATGTGGATGAATGAAGAATTTCGTCATAATTCGTCATCAGAAAATTCAGAAGTTAGGTCTTCTAGCAAAAATGTTGTAGAATCTTCGTCCGATGTCGGAATTTCGCGATCTACCCATGTTTTCTCATGCCCAGGAAATTTCCAAGCTTTAGAAAAGAAGATTGTTGAGTTTTGAGCATGTTTAGGGGCCGAAATCGATGAAACAGTAAACTTCCAGGAAGTCTTCAGAAAATTTTAAGCTGTCATGTAGTTTGATGTCTCGGCCACATCGTTTTGTTCGTTCATCCAATTAATGTTAATTTTGGATATGTTGTAGAGAACATCCATTCGAAGAGAATGGTATACGACCCATCCATAGATTCTTCACCAATTTCTCCCAGCTTGCTGCTTTGCGAAGGACAATGTAAAATCGTCTCAGACGAGCTTGTTACAAAACACCCATGTTGTGTCTTTATACCATTTGCTTGTGCCTTAAACGATCGATGAAGGATTTCAATGCCATCGATTCATTTGAGATCAGGAACCCTTGATTGATACATGAGCATGGTGCTTGCAGTGCTATCTTGTTTCTGTTAGTCGTAGAAACATCACTTTTGAAACCCTGGTCACGGGACCATAACTGAGGTTGCTCTCAAGAGGTGTGATGTAATAACCATGGTTGCATGTCCCGGCGGTAACATTCCTTTTACCATGAATGATTAGCACTCTAGATCCCATCTCCATGAGTCTTGGACTGTGAAATTGATCGTCATGATCAGTGGACCGTCAGTCCTCGGTATTTTGTTAAATCTCTCCTTTTCGTTTTCCCTTCTTCTGGCAAGACCTAGATAGAGGACCCAGGTAGAAAATTGATGTAAATACCTAGGTGGTCGAAGTTGGAGGTACCTTGATGAAGGACTTAGTGGAAAGACCTGGTGCACATCGATCGACTGTAGAGGTTATGAATCCCGTCCACGAATTTCTGCTTGCATGTTGTATGCTCTGGAAACTGTAGGAACTTCATACGAGGTTGGAATTTGGTGCTTGACCCCAACTTTTGAAGCTAAGAGACTGAGTTATCATATGAGAAAAGAATCACTCAATTTGGAGTTATGTACGTCACCCAACCAAGCATGCACATTTGTAATTTGTAATCCCGTATAGACCTAGCAGTAAAGGCCATATCTTTCAGCTCGTATGTCCGATTGATGCGCCCTTTTGGTATGTTGTAGAAGAGACATATAAGAACATATTTTGTTGAGGAAGCATTGTCCCATTACTCACCCATTGGTACGTTTTTGTAAACCCATGGTCTGAAATGTGTTGTATCTCCTTTGTAGAGGCGATGAAAACATCTTGTAGAAGACTTTGGCTTGTGCCCGTCTGTCGTGCAAGCTTTGGGAAGATGTTCATGTTAACATTTTTCATGTCTACACATCTTGATATGAATCGTTAGGGCTCGAAGAAATACGATCCATCGAGTAATGCTTCAGAGAATAGATAGTTGATGAAGCGGGATGTTGCTCATAAGACCGTTGTAGATGCTGAGGTCATGAATGATTACGCTCTAGATATCCTTGTCGATGCTGATATCATGGATGGTGTTCCTCTAGAGATTATTGTTGATGTTGATACCATGGTTGAAGTTGCTCCAAAGACCGAAAAGGCTAGAACCATGATTATAGATATAATCTTTGCTCCTCCATCAAGTGAGCCTTTTACATTAACGAACTGAGATGAGCGTGCCTAAGATGAAGGTGTACTGAGAGTTCAACATGAATGATCCTGAAAGCATGACTTTACCATGAACTGGATTCGTCAGTGAGTCGACGTTGTTGCGGTAGATAGCAGCAGCAGTCTTCATACTGGATGTGATTGGTGAAGAGGGGAAGTTCCTCAATCGTGTAGGGTCTTGTGATTAAAGAAATCCCGTTGATGAAGTTTCACGGAATCACCTCAGGTTTCCCAGTGTATGTTGAAGGAGTTAGTTCCATCCATGTATGAATGATGTTGCATCCGCTTCAAAAGTCTTATCATGGGATAATGAAGATTTGTCGATTGCAGTTTAGTTACACTTTGATCGTGTTGTTGTTGAATCAGCGTGTCATCGTCGAGATATTTGTGCTGAAGCCAGATGTGCCATTATTGAAGGTGTACTCTTTGATTGGGAGTACAATTTGATGGCTTCTTAGATGTTTGAGCGTTGAAGCGTATATTCCTTAAGCATCGAATGTCTTAGGTTTGATCATTTCGGCCCTGAGCATCTTCTGATTCAGCATTCCTGTCGTTGCGGTAGTGGGATTCAACACTTGTGCAGACATCAGAGCTTTCTGATTTTGTGGGACACATGGACACTCCTGCAAGCCTATGGAGAAACGCCCAAAGTGTTCTTTGTCGAATGTCTCAATGCTCGATTCAGATAAATGTCAGATTCAGCCACTTGGTAAAATACTAAAGCAGTGAAGCTTCCATTCATAACGTCTTGTAGAGTTGCTAGCAGAATTGAGTCCTCATGCTAGGATAGCATGTGAGGAAAAACGACATAGACATGGAAGAAATGAGACTTGCCTGAGTGTGGAACCTCCTGATGAATGTCTATGCAGGTTCTTGCTTCAACCCCGTCAAAGTTCGAAATTCCCCCAAGTGCTCTGTTGATAGAATGTCCACCAAATCTTCTGGATCAGAACTTTCTTCATTGGAGAGATGTGCAACCAAAGGCGCTTTGTTAGTAGCTATCTTTTCAGCGTGGATCCACGCTCGTTTGAAGAACATGTCATATCCTGGATCTTCATGATTATGTGAAACTTGATTTCTGTCCAGGTTGAATTTATGTTCACTTTGAGAGTGATGTAGCCATAAGTATTTCCGAGCGTTCCTTCAAGGTCTCTGATTGAAATGGGATCATGAACGGCTCTGTGGGTTTTCAGTGGAATTATGTTGATGGCGGTGTCTTCATCGATCAACATTCTTCCGAATTCATTTCCTCTGAGATGGACCGTGGTAAGCAGTCCCCAGTCGTGCATCTCCTTGTCTGTGGATGAGGGTTCAAGGAGTATTTCCGGGATAGAAAGATGTCTGACACAATGTAATACGGTGTTGTGAACATGTATTTCCTTTGTGCCTTACACAGATGAAGCAATTTCATAGATATGCTCGATCAATGATTGAACTGCTTCTTTGACTGGTTGTTCAGAGAGTGTAAAGGTTCTGATTGGGAGAGGATTCTTGTGTACTCCTTCAGTCCCCAGTTGAAGTTATTATGGATCAATCTTCTCTTTGAAGATGTACTTCAAAATATTGCAGTTACTTGTTGGACGATTGATGAATCTATGAAGGTGACAGTACCTGCGATTCTCCATTTTTCTTCAGTTGACTCTCTTTGATGAACAACAATTTGATTGCATCATCTAGAACCCATACTTCAAGTAACTCGATCACTTCTTCAGTTGGTAGAGGGAAGTTTGAGTCCCCGTTTGATCATTTCCCCGTTCGTTGATGACGAATCGAGATTTGTGCATTTCAGAATTGGTTATCTTTTCTTTGCGCCTTCAGAGGAGCCTGGGATGTTCGGGAAGCGCTATGATGTTGTGTTTCGGCTTTCCTTTCATTCCTTTCAGCGACAACATTTGTTGAGGTTGTACTGATTGTTGACCAGGCGTCGGCTACTACAAGGTTCCTCGACCTTTGCATACTTTGCACTTTCCAGTAAAGCAGGTGCAGTAGTCGCTGATCGTTTGGCTACTTCATGAAGCTCTGAGAAAGTATGGAATTAGAGATTTTTCAGTAAGGCTCTATAGACCGGGATCATTCCGTTAATGCACAAGTCCACCAGTTGCTGCTCAGTGACATTTGGGCCATGACAATCCAAAGCCTGGATTCTAAACCTTTTTACATAGTCCTTCGGATGTTCAATATTCTTCTGAGACATTCTTCCTAAATCAGAGAGAGTAATCTGCTCTGAGATGAAGAAGTATTTCATGTAGAATGCATTGATCATTTCTCCCCAACTGGTGATACTTCCTGGTGCGATGTTTTTGTATCATGTGTATGCTCTGACTGTCAGAGACTTTGATATTTCCTTCAAACGGACGACATGGTTATGCCCATGTTCACCCAATAATTACAGAAACCGAGAAACATGTTCTCGAACATTGCTCGTTCCATTATAAAGAGTGAACGTCGGAGAGGTGTAACCTTTTTCTAGAGGAATCCTTTATGTAGCAGCAGGGTATGGAGGTTGGTGACGGTGGACATATGATGTCTTGTCTTTTCCTCGATCTTCTAAAAAGCGCCCCAGGTCCTCTCGAGTGATGAAACTTGCAGGTTCCTTTGCGGGTGGATCGTCTGTAGCTTTGCGGACTTCTTCATCATCTACAACATGGATTGAAGAGATTTCAGGATCAGCGGTTGAAGATGTTTCTTTATCTTTTCCTTTCTCGCGTTGAGGCTGAGTTTGTTCAGACGCAGGCTTGTCCATGAGAGTTTTGAGATAAGCACACAACTCTTTCTGCGTTGCAGCCATTTCAGTCTGAACCTTCATGAGATCAACTATGGTAGGATGATTTCCTCTGGTTTCTTCGGGAGATTCGCTAGGAGGTGGATTGTTGATAGTGCCAGTAACATTACTTGCAGCATTGGCAGGAGTGATCACTGTAGCACCAGTGTTTGGAGGAGTAGTAGTGGCACGTTGCGCCGGAGGAGTGGTATTGGCGGTACCACTAAAGCTTGCGATATTAGGGTCGGGTGTTGAACCCGAATTAGTAACTAACCCAGACCTAAGACCGACCATCTTTGTGAAAGTTGAGATTGCAACCGAGAGAATGATCTCCTACTGTGGTCGCCAATATGTAGATGGGGAAAAACGAGTTGCTGGTTTTTAAGGAATTGGGGAGACGACCGTGCGGAGGAAAATCCTTGAACCGAGCGAACTTTCTAACCTCACACAGATGCAGTGCAAGAGGGAGTGCTTTGAATTCGAGATATCAATCTGTAGGACTCCGTCCTAAACCAAGACAATGGTCGTTCCAGAGTCAATTCAGTCACAAGAGAGGATGGGTCGATCTGTAAGAGGGATGCTGACAAATGTGTGAGATCAATGGTGATCAAAGATTGTAGGTGTGTTTTGTATTCTGCGTGAAGAATAAGATAAGTTCTGATTGATTGAATTTGCTCTGTTGAGAGTAATTTCTTCAAACGATGAGTTCGTGTGCTCTTGTTTTTATGAAAATTGTTTGTTGTTTCAATCATGATTCAGAGACTTATTTATATTGCTAGAATTGTAAACACCTTGATCCCATGAAGTGTGACAGTTGATGGAGTCAAAGAGTGGCGAAGTGGAAATCGTGTCAAAACAGTTGCTCATCGTGCGGAGACTTGGTTGATTTTCCATCCACTACTTTGCTAACTCCTCCAACTGATTGCACAACTTGCTCACATTCTCATCGTATGTATAAACACACGTGCCGTAGAAAACCAGACCAAAACCCTAGTTAATATCCCCCCATGTAACACGATTGATATCTCGTGATTTTAGTTAGTCAGTTGCTGACTTGATGAGACGATGAGTCTTTGTATTGCTGAGTTGAACAAATGTTCTGAAACTCATGAATTGAACGTGTCTGTTGAGACAGAGGTATAATTATCGAATAAATGTTGATAGTTGAGGTGAAAAAATATTGCTCATTCGATGGATTGTTGAATATTGATAGTTGAACCAATATTCCTTAGTCTGAGCAAATATTGCTCATTTGAGCGAATGTTGTTCGTTTGATGAATTATTGGTAACAGAACTAAATAAAATATTAATTTAGAATACTGACAACTGAACCGAATATAATTAATTAAAATGTTGATCAGGGGATCAACGTAAAATAATTAGCGTTTGAATCTGGAATTATGAACCTTGTATTCAAAAACCCTAATTTCGATCAATTGCTGATCAATTGATGATTTATTGAAAATCAACCACGAAGTGAAGGAGGGACCGGCTACATGGGATGATGAGTCGACCATGTAATGCCCAGATGCTCTAGTGAGCAAAATACCAAAGTCTCTTGAAGACCAATTGGTGAAAAGATGATTAAATGCTGGTTTAATCATTCATTAAATAATGTTCGTCTGAACCTTAGGCGATAAAACCTAATAAATTATGAAGAGATGAAGGACCGACCAAGGGGTCATTAAACGGGCCCTGGTTGGTCATGGGACCGACCGACGATCGTTTTATGAAATTCCAAATTGTTTGGAAGAGTTTGAACCTAATGTGAACAAATTAGGTCAAATGAAGAAAAAGTGTGCGACTGGCCTCTTGCAAGCCAAAGAGCCAACCTTGGTCGGTCAAGGTAATATGCTCATGTCACCAAAGTATTCGTGTCTCAGTCCTGAGAATTTTGATATTTTCTGGCGTGCATTTGTGATAGGTGTCTAAAACACCTTAATATTTATCTAATGTTTATGCTTTCTTTGCTAAGATTTCTTGTAAATTATGTATCTTATGTTTGTTTTTGAGTATTTAGGTACTTTGGAGTCATTTGGAACAAAAAAAGAAGAAACATGGCAAAAGTATCATTCCAAGTGCAACTGCTGTTGGAGGCGAACTATTTCTCATTATTTGCTTTTATTTCTTCATCTCTGTCTGAAAAGCATGTCGGCTTTAGTGATGCAAATTATCTGTCTGAAAAGCACGACAACTTTAGTGATGAATGGAAATTGAAGAGAAGAAGTAAATTTGAGGAATAAGGAAGAGACAAATGTTGTTGGTGGAAATATTTGAGAGAAGAAAAGAGCGTTCACTTAGAGAAAGGAGGGCAGAATCGTCGTTGCACAGGCAAGCGCTATCGGAAGCGCACTGGAGAAAAATGAGCTGTCATTCCTTGATGGCTCATATCAACTTTTCGGGTGCCTAGAGTTATTTGGGTATCCCTTATCTACTCTCCCTGGGTGGCTGTAACCAATGCCATTCCAACACAAAACCTAAAAACCGGAATTTCTCTTCTCATTATTTCTGTGTCCGAAATTGAGAAAAGAGAGGAATTAACAGGGCATCATGGCTGGCAGTGAAGCACAATGATGGTGCAACACAACTTAAGGCTTGTGCAAGACTATGGCCTGACAAGTCAGACCAGTTAGACTCAGACTCAGCTGAGTTGTTTGACTCAGCCTCTGACTCGGTCTGGCTTTGACCGAGTTGACCCGTTTGACCGGTGACCGGGTGGACTTTGCCGGTCACCTGAGATATTTCTCCGACCACTTTTTCGGCCAACTTCCGGCGGTGGGCCCATTTTTCTGGCGACATATTTTTGGGATAATTTCTACATGGGTTTTTCTCACATATGGGCTTGGTGGATTTTTTTATCTAATGGACTTTGAAGACTTGGACCTAATTTTGGAACAAAAGGAGCTATAAAAGAGAAGTCTTTCTACAACTTTGAGAAGACGTATTATTCTTGGAGCTCAGGAGAGAGCCTCTTTTGTTTACGCTACTAGGGTTTGCTTTGCTTTCATCTTCTTTATTTGACTATTGATTATGATGAACTCCATAGTTAATTGTAGCTAATTTATTCATTATTGGTTAAGGATGTAGTCCTATTTCTAAAACTTGTGCTTGATTAATGCATTAGTTTTCTCTCTTGATTATCGTTCAAATCTCTACTGTTTTTAATAATCACAGGATTGATGTATTGTGATAGGATGTAGGTGTTTGTTTAGTTAAGTGTCCAATTAATTGAACTTGCATCCTTTTCCGTAGCTATTTTAGGGTTTTTCATCAAGCGATAATCCCGAATACAAGTAGCATGATATGATTACGGTTTGTAGTGATACACTCTCGTCATCATATGTAGAGTTTAACCATTGTCCGAGTTTTCATGCGCAATGTATGACGATTGCATTGATTAGCCTATTTCCAAAACTTAATGCTCCTAGGAGTTGAACTTAATTAGTGCAAGGCGTTAGGTTATTCTTTAGGTAGAATTCACATACCCATCTTTAATGTGTGTGTTGATGAACTTAGGAAATTAATGGAATATCTTGCTCTCTTGATACTCTAGGAGTTTGATATTAAAAGAGATTAAATTGTAATTCTAATCATGTATGCAAGCACTCGTTTAAGATTGAAGATGAATTCCTTGATCAATACTTTCTCTGATTGATTATTTCTCCAATTTACTTTGCTTTTGATTTACTTTTATTGTTTACATAAAAATCAGAAATCCCCCAAATGGCCTCTTTAGGAAATTGGATACATAATAACTACAATTGCCTCTCTTTGGAAACGAACTCTTTCTTATCATATACTTTAGGAAAGTGAAATCATTTTTGACGCATACGACAACAATCAAATTTTGGCGCCGCTGCCGGGGAGGCATACTGCTAGTTGTTAATTTTTTAGTTTCTTATCATAATTTATGCTTCCGTATTTGCTTTTTGTTTCTTGTTTAGTTTTTCTTACTTGTTTGTGAGAATTGTTTTTCAGGTACCTAATCCCTGGCTTCTAAAGATTGGAACTATCCAAGGTACAGGATAGCTACTCGAAGAGGCACAATACTCCAACCAAATCAAGACACGACGGAGAACAAGAGTTAGAAGTGGAAGAAGAGTTACAACTAGAAGAAGAACAAGAGGTTCAGGTTGAACAAGAACCACCTTTTGAAGAAGAAGAAGAAGAAGCAATGGGTGATGCAAATCGTACACTCAAGGACTTGGCTTCTCACAAGCCGGATACACGGCAATGGTGTATTCAAACAAACTCTACTTTTGAGATCAAGCCGAGGTTGCTTAGAGAATTACCAAAGTTCCATGGCATAGTGAATGAAGACCCAAACAAGAATCTTATGGACTTCCACATCATTGTCATGGCCATGCTTCCAGCGGATTCTGATGCGGATGGTGCAATGTTGAAAGTTTTCCGATTCTCTTTGGCGGATAGTGCTAAGGATTGGTTGTATTACTTGCCCTCCGGAAGTGTCACAACATGGAATGGGTTGAAGAAACTCTTTTTAGAGAGATATTTTCCAGCATCAAAGGCTACTCAAATTTGCAAGGAGATTTGCGGAATGAAGCAAAATGTGGGAGAATCTTTATATGAATGTTGGGAACGATACAAGAGATTGGTGGCAAGCTGTCCTCACCACCAATTCAGTGACGCTATGATAATCCAATACTTCTTTGAAGGACTCCAAACAAGTGATAGGAATCTTCTTGACGCTGCATGTGGTGGTGCACTAGTGAACAAAACGGTGGCACAAGCTAGAGAGTTGATTGAGAACATGGCAGCGAACTCGCAACAATTTTCAAGTCGTGGATCGGATGTGCTTCTTAGGAGAGTAAATGAAGTGAGAGAGGTCGAGGAACTTCGTCAACAAATGGGTAACATGACAGCAATGATGCAACAAGTTGCAGCCGCGGTGATACCAAGTTCTCTTCAAGGGTATGAAGACGCCAATGAACAAGCTAATGCGGTCTTTCCAAATCAACAAAGACGGTATGATCCCTACTCCAACACTTACAATCCGGGATGGAGAGATCACCCTAATTTTATCTATGCGAACAAGCAAGGAGCGGTTCAACAACCTACTTTCAACCGTCCGAGTGGATTTCAACCACAACAACAACAATTTCAGCAACAACAATTTCCACAACAACAACAACAACCTCAAAATCAGGGGTCAAGTATGGAAGAGTTGTTGAAATATTTTATGCAAAGAACGGAGAGTACGGTTAAGGAGTTGCAAACTCAAGTTGGTTCTATGGCTATTGAGTTGAACCAGTTGAAGGCACAAAATGGTGGGAAACTCCCTTATCAACCTATCAACCCAAAAGAGGGTGTAAATGCAATTACTTTGAGAAGTGGTACACAACTTGTGCAATCCGAAGTTACTGATTCGGGCAAGGTGGAAACACCAAAGGAACCTGTTTTGAAGGAGAAAAATGAGGACTCTCCCCAAACTTCTGAGGTACCTATTTATAACTCTAAAACTCCGGTTTCTACTTATGTTCCTCCTATACCTTTTCCTCGTAGATTTGCAAATTCCAAGAAGGCGGAACTAGAAAAGGAGATTTTAGACGTTCTCAAGAAGATCCATGTGAACATACCACTCATAGATGCAATCAAGCAAGTTCCAAAGTATGCAAAGGTGTTGAAGGACTTGTGTACCAATAAGAAAAGGCTCAAAGGTAATGAAGTGCTAAGTGTGGGGGAGAATGCTTCAGAAATCTTATAACACAAACTCCCACTGAAATGCAAGGATCCCGGTAGCTTTGACATTCCAGTCACAATTGGTAACACCACATTTAACAAAGCTATGTTGGACTTAGGTGCATCCGTTAATGTTATGCCTGCATCTATGTATAACTCACTCGATCTTGGGTCTCTTAAAAAGGATGTAATTGTATTGCAATTAGCCGATCGCTCTAATATTTACCCAATGGGTATTGTTGAGGATGTTCTTGTGCAGGTTAATCAACTAGTATTTCCAGCTGACTTTTGCGTGTTAGAAATGGATGAAGGTTCATCGGACTCATCTATTCCATTGCTACTTGGGCGTCCCTTCATGAAAACGGCGAAAACCATTATCGATGTTGACAAGGGAACGCTAACTATGAAGTTTGATGGATAAATAATACGTTTCAACATTTTCGAGACGATGAGATATCCTAGTGATGTCCACTCTTGTTTCTCCATTGATGTGATGGATACATTGGCGCAACAAATGTTTGAGTTGAATGGTGTTGATACTTTGGAAACCGTGCTCACTACACCCATTGATAATGGTTTGGAGTACGGTGATGAGATTAAATAAACCATTGGTTCTCTTGACTCATTACCGTAAAAATCTGCACTTAAGAATATTTCATATGCTTCTTTACCTTGCAATGATGAAAAACTTGTGCCTTCTATTGTTAAATTTCCAAAGTTAGAATTGAAACCTCTTCCAAGTCATTTAAAGTACTTATATTTGGGTGACAAGGAAGACTTACCTGTGATTGTTTCTAATGAGCTTAGTGAATTACAGGAGCAAAAACTTCTAAGGGTGCTAAGGACGTACAAGACGGCCATAGGATGGACAATTGCCGATATCAAGGGTATAAGCCCTGCCGTTTGTATGCACAAGATTCGTTTGGAGGATGATGCAAAGCCTACAAGGGAAGCGCAACGTCGTTTGAACCCTCCCATGATGGAAGTTGTGAAAAAGGAGATACTCAAGCTTTTGGATGTGGGTGTTATCTACCCCATATCCGATAGCAAGTGGGTAAGCCTGGTACAAGTAGTACCAAAGAAATCAGGTGTGACGGTGGTGGAGAATGATAAGAATGAACTTTTCCCAACTCGTGTGCAAACCGGTTGGAGGGTTTGTATTGATTATAGAAAATTTAATGCCACCACTAGGAATGATCACTTTCTATTACCTTTTATTGATTAAATGCTTGAACGTTTAGCTGGACATTCTTACTATTGCTTCCTTGATGGATATTCAGGTTATAATCAGATTGTGATAGCGCCGGAGGATCAAGAGAAAACCACTTTCCCTTGTCCTTTCGGTACTTTTGCTTATAGAAGGATGCCTTTTGGATTATGCAATGCTCCAGCTACCTTCCAAAGGTGTATGGTAAGTATTTTTTCAGAATATGTTGAAAACATAATCGAAGTCTTCATGGATGACTTTAGTGTCTTTGGTGATTCATTTGACCTTTGCTTGCACAATTTATCATTAATCCTTGAACGATGTGTTGAAACAAATCTTGTGCTAAATTGGGAGAAGTGCCATTTCATGGTAACTCATGGCATAGTTTTAGGCCATATAATATTTTCTAAAGGCTTGCAAGTCGATAAATCTAAGATAGACCTTATTCGTGCTCTAAACCCTCCCATTACGGTGAGGGAGATACGCTCTTTTCTTGGTCATGCAGGTTTTTATCGTAGATTCATCAAGGAATTTTCCAAGATAGCATCACCACTTTTGAATTTATTGCAAAAAGATGTGGTTTTTAACTTTGATGAAAAGTGTGTGGCGGCAGTCAATCGTTTGAAATAGCTTTTGATTTCAACCCCTATCATTAAACCACCGGATTGGAGCAAGCCTTTTGAGCTCATATGCGATGCAAGTGATTATGCGGTTGGTGCGGTGCTTGGGCAGCGTGTGGGGAAGATACCTCATGCCATTTATTATGCTTCTAGGACACTCAATGAAGCCCAACAAAACTACACAACCACTGAAAAAGAGTTGTTAGCTATTGTTTTTCCTTTGGAAAAGTTTCACTCTTATCTAATTGGTACAAAAGTTGTTGTCTTTTCTGATCATGCAACAGTTAGGTACTTGCTAATGAAGAAAGAGGCGAAACCGAGGCTTATACGATGGATTTTGCTCTTGCAAGAATTTGATATAGAGATCAAAGACAAGAAAGTAATTGAGAAAACCGTTGCGGATCATTTGAGTCGTCTTGCTGTAGACAAGGAAGCTATCCCATTGCGTGAAAGTTTCCCGGATGAGCAACTATTCTCAATTGCCTTTGGAGAACCATGGTACGCTGATATTGTTAATCACTTAGTTTCTAAACAAATCCCAAAAAACTTGTCTCGTGCTGAGAGGGACAAAACTTAAGAAGTTAGGAAACCAATACATATGGGATGATCCATACTTATGGAAACATTGTAGTGACCAAGTAATAAGAAGGTGCGTTCCCGAATTAGAATTTAATTCTATCTTGTCTTTTTGCCACTCATATGCTTGTGGAGGACACTTTGGGAGCAAGAGAACCGCTCTCAAGGTACTAGAATGTGGTTTCTTTTGGCCAACTTTGTTTAAGGATGCGCATGCATTTTGTATCACATGTGATAGGTGCCAAAGAACGGGCAATCTAGGTGCCCAAAATCAAATGCCACAAACTATTATTCAATTTGTTGAGGTTTTTGATATATGGGGAATTGATTTTATGGGCCCTTTTGTCAATTCTAGTGGGAATTATTATATCTTGCTTGTTGTGGATTATGTCTCGAAATGGGTGGAAGCTAAAGCCACCCCACCTAATAATTCTAAAGTTGTTTCAGATTTTGTGCAAGCAAATGTATTTGCAAGGTTTGGAATTCCAAAGGCTATAATTAGCGATGGAGGTTCACACTTCAAAAATAGGTTCTTGCAAAACTTGTTAAAGAAGTACAATGTGTCACATAGGATTGCAACACCCTACCACCCACAAACAAATGGACAAGCCGAGGTTTCCAACCGGGAGGTGAAATCCATTCTATAAAAGACGGTGAATCCAACAAGGAAATATTGGAGTATGCGACTCAATGATGCTTTGTGGGCATATAGAACCGCATACAAGACACCTATTGGGATGTCTCCCTTTAGGCTTGTGTATGGTAAACCTTGTCACTTACCCGTGGAAATTGAGCATAAGGCGTTTTGGGCTATTAAGTAATGCAACATGGAGTTGGATGGTGCTGGAAGGCAAAGGAAGTTGCAACTCCAAGAGTTAGAGGAGATTCGCAATGATGCATTTTAAAGCTCACCGATTTACAACGAAAAGACTAAAGCATTTCATGATAGTATGATTACAAAGAAACAATTTTGCATTGGGAAGAAAGTGCTTTTGTTTAATTCTCGCTTGCAATTATTTCCGGGTAAATTAAGGTCACGTTGGATTGGACCTTTTATTGTGACTAATGTGTTTTCTCATGGTGCAGTGGAAATTCGTAGTTTAGCTACAAGAAATGAACTTAAAGTGAATGGGCACCGGCTGAAACCATATTATGAGAACTTCTCTTCGGAAGTCGTGGAAGGAGTTAACCTTGTGGAAGTACTCCCTCTGGAGGAGCCTTATCAAGCAAGCAGAAAGTCGGGATGACGACTTTAAACCAAGCGCTAAGTGGGAGGCAACCCAACGGTTTTGTATCTTTATCTTTATCTTTTTATTTATAAGCATTTTATCTTTGTTTTTGCATATAAATTGCGGAATTTCCCACCTTGAACTTTACTTTGAATGACTTAATTTACATTGAGGACAATGTAAAGTTTAAGTGTGGGGGAGCATTTATATGTTTGTATAGTTAGTTGATTTGATGCTTTTAGGAAAAAAAAGAAAAGCAAAAAATAGAAAAATAGAAAAATAGAAAAAATAAAAAAAAAACTTGCTTGATAAACTCCAAAGTCTAGCAACTCGTTCCTTACACTAATGGAAACATCGTGGTTGTAGGAGTTGAGGAACCTATTAGTAGAGTCTATTCATATGAAAACGAACAAAATATAAAAATACATAATATGTTAGTTGTCATCATATCTCGGAGTCGTCACCATATCACGTTCTATTTTTATTTTTCCATATTTATCTATTGTTTCTCTAAGTGAATTGGTGGGGCACGAACATCGAATTGTTATCACTGCTAAGATGAAATAGAGTGACTGAGTTACTACAAAAAAAGAAAAAAAGAAAAAGAAAAAGAAAAAAAGAGACCGACCAATTGACCAAAAGGAATAAATATGACACTTGGATAAAGCAATATGTGTGTGTTCTCCCTGTCTCCGTCGCCTAAGCAAGTGTGGAGTGCAGGATCCAAGGGAACTATCATGTAATCTGCTGACAAGAAACATGCGCTTGGATCCACAAGATCCAATCATGATGTCATTGAAAAAAAATGAAAAAAAAAAAGGGAAAAAAGGAAAAGGAAAAAATATTATTATTGTGTTGAATAAAATCGATCGCTGGTTACCTTGTATATGCCAGTGAATTGATCTAAAATTAAGTTTGTCGACCGCTGGTTCCCTTGTATATGCCAGCTGTGTTGATATTAGTATTCAGACCAGTAGCTCAATCCAATAGGGTTTTTAGGTTTGTTTTGGCAGTGACCTTCAGACAGATATGGGAAACACCGTTCACCTTAGTCAACAGTTCGCCACCATCTACTTTCTATATCCATCTTCTTAATCTTTTCATGTGATTGTGGTTGATTAGATTCCGAGTATTGTGGTTATGTTCAACTTTCTGATAAAGCTATATTACTAATTTATGAGTTAATTGGATTCGAAAGTGGGTACTTCCTCCTATAATCATTGACTGTATGCCATCGAATAAAAAGTTGTTTAGTGTCATTAAATTGTCACAAGTAGCTGGAATTTGGAAGAAAAGGTTTTGTAGGTACACCTCTTGTAAACCTTCACGAGACTATAACTCGTCCACTAGGGAAACCTAGGGGTTCAAAGGCTTGTTATTCATGCTAAGAGTAACAATATCCTCAGCGACACGGAGTTGTATGTATGTTTTAGAATTATTTTGTTTGATTTGCTCGAGGACTAGCAAAGTCTAAGTGTGGGGGAATTTGATAGGTGTATAAAACACCTTAATATTTATCTAATGTTTATGCTTTCTTTGCTAAGTTTTCTTGTAAATTATGTATCTTATGTTTGTTTTTGAGTATTTAGGTACTTTGGAGTCATTTGGAACA
The DNA here is from genome assembly GCF_003573695.1 of Papaver somniferum. Classification (NCBI taxonomy): domain Eukaryota; kingdom Viridiplantae; phylum Streptophyta; class Magnoliopsida; order Ranunculales; family Papaveraceae; genus Papaver; species Papaver somniferum. The sequence goes on from NC_039358.1 coordinate 173,612,981, forward strand.
AAAGAAGAAGAAACATGGAAAAAGTATCATTCCAAGTGCAACTGCTGTTGGAGGGGAACTATTTCTCATTATTTGCCTTTATTTCTTCATCTCTGTCTGAAAAGCATGTCGACTTTAGTGATGCAAATTATCTGTCTGAAAAGCACGACAACTTTAGTGATGAATTGAAATTGAAGAGAAGAAGTAAATTTGAGGAATAAGGAAGAGACAAATGTTGTTGGTGGAAATATTTGAGAGAAGAAAAGAGCGTTCACTTAGAGCAAGGAGGGCAGAATCGTCGTTGCACAGTCAAGCGCTATCGGAAGCACAATGGAGAAAAATGAGCTGTCATTCCTTGATGGCTCATATCAAATTTTAGGGTGCCTAGATTTATTTGGGTATCCCTTATCTACACTCCTTGGGTGTCTATAACCAATGCCATTCCAACACAAAACCTAAAAACCAGAATTTCTCTTCTCATTATTTCTGTGTCTGAAATTGAGAAAAGAGAGGAATTAGCAGGGCATCATGGCTGACAGTGAAGCACAATAATGGTGCAGCACAATAATGGTGCAGCACAACTTAAGGCTTGTGCAAGACTATGGCCTGACAAGTCAGACCAGTTAGACTCAGACTCAGCTGAGTTGTTTGACTCAGCCTTTGACTCGGTCTGGCTTTGACCGAGTTGACCCGTTTGATCGGTGACCGGGTGGACTTTGTCGGTCACCTGAGATACTTCTCCGGCCACTTTTCCGGCGACATATTTTTGGGATAATTTCTACATGGGTTTTTCTCACATATGGGCTTGGTGGATTTTTTTATCTAATGGACTTTGAAGACTTGGACCTAATTTTGGAACAAAAGGAGCTATAAAAGAGAAGTCTTTCTACAACTTTGAGAGGACGTATTATTCTTGGAGCTAAGGAGAGAGCCGCTTTTTTTTACGCTACTAGGATTTGCTTTGCTTTCATCTTCTTTATTTGACTATTGATTATGATGAACTCCATAGTTAATTGTAGCTAATTTATTCATTATTGGTTAAGGATGTAGTCCTATTTCTAAAACTTGTGCTTGATTAATGCATTAGTTTTCTCTCTTGATTATCGTTCAAATCTCTACTGTTTTTAATAATCACATGATTGATGTATTGTGATAGGATTTAGGTGTTTGTTTAGTTAAGTGGCCAATTAATTGAACTTGCATCATTTTCCATAGCTATTTTAGGGTTTTTCATCAAGCGATAATCCCGAATACAAGTAGCATGATATGATTACGGTTTGTAGTGATACACTCTCGTCATCATATGTAGAGTTTGACCATTGTACGAGTTGTCATGCGCAATGTATGACAATTGCATTTATTAGCCTATTTCCAAAACTTAATGCTCCTAGGAATTGAACTTAATTAGCGCAAGGCGTTTAGGTTATTCTTTAGGTAGAATTCACATACGCAACTCTAATGTGTGTGTTGATGAACTTAGGAAATTAATGGAATATCTTGCTCTCTTGATACTCTAGGCTTTTGATAATAAAAGAGATTAAATTGTAATTTTAATCATGTATGCAAGCACTCGTTTAAGATTGAAGATGAATTCCTTGACCAATACTTTCTCTCATTGATTATTTCTCCAATTTACTTTGCTTTTGATTTACTTTTATTGTTTACATAAAAATCAGAAATCCCCCAATTGGTTACTTTAGGAAATTGAATACATAATAACTACAATTGCCTCTCTGTGGAAACGAACTCTTTCTTATCATATACTTTAGGAAAGTGAAATTATTTTTGACGCATACGACATCGATCAATTTGAGTATTCATTTGAGAAAATATGAAGAATTCAGGGTTTTTGCTAAAACTGGGGAATTTCCATAAGATGATGGAAATAATAATAAAATAAGGGATTACAAGGTGTGGGACCGGACACATCTAGGGCATGTTCGGACGGCTAGCAAGCCCGGTCCCGTGACACCTTTCCCAATTTTATGTAATTTCCTTGATGTGAAGGAAATACCATGAAATTGAGGAGTTTCATAAGGTTAAGGAATTTCCATCAGATGATGGAAATAATAATAATAAAATAAGGAATCATGAAGTGTGGGACCGGCTATGGCCAAGGCATGGCCGGCCGGCCAATAAGCCTGGTCCCATATCACTTTTCCTAATTTTATATTATTTTTCATGATTTTAGGGAAATACCATGAAATCAAGGAGTTTGTTGAAATAAATGAGTTTTCCTTAAAGTGAAGGAGTTTCCATGAGATGAAGGAAACAATGATAATTAATAATAATAAAATAAGGGGCGCGTGGGACCGGCCATGACTGGGGCATGGTAGGCCGGCTAGGGCCTGGTCCCGTGAGTCTTCCCTAATTTTATATATTTTCCTTGATGTGAAGGAAATATCATGAAACCAAGGAATTTCATGGGATGAAGGAAATAATAATAATAAAATAATAATAAGAAATGCAAGGTGTGGGACCAGCCACAACTACGACATGACCGTCCGGCTAGTGAGCTTGGTCCGGCGACACCTTTCTTAGTTTTTTATTATTTCCTTGATACTGAGGAAACACCATGAAACTGAGGAGTTTCCTTAAAATAAAGGATATTTGTTCAAATGAAGGGATTTTCATGAGATCAAGGAAAAATAATAAAAATATAATAAAATAGAGAATTAGGCTTGGGACTGGCCACAGCGCGACTGGACGGCTAGTGGGCCCAGTCCCCTAGCGCCTTAGCTAATATTTTATTATTATTATTTTTCTTCCTATTTTGCATAGGTTCATTGTTCCTTCGTATTTTGGAATGCTCGTTCGTGCATTCAGGTGCTCGTTAGTGCATTATTGCTGAGTACACTTGCACCATTTTGGTCGGGCTTACTCGATAGCGGCTCATATGCCCGTACGTTGAATATTTATCAGTAACCCATGGAATTCTGCTGGGAAGAACCATGAATTGAAGTAATGAAATATTATGAAAAACGTAGAATATTTCCAAATATTCAGTTATAAATTTAAGGATTAGAGATAATTAATTGATGGCTCTATACTAGCAGGCATGCTGTCTAGGAGCATTAATTATCTGAGAGTAGAGTAATATGAGCTTGTTGAAGCCATATTTCTTTTATATAGTCAGGGAAAACATTGTTACATCCTGAAGACGTTATTGCTCTATACTAGCAGGTAAGCTGTCTAGGAGCCGTCCAATCGTTCGATTCTATATAGAAATATTTACTAAAATTGCTCAGTATTTATGAGATATGCAGTTGCCTCAGCTGAGAGACTACACATCTACATATACTCCGAGAGACAGTATTCTCAGTCAGATGTTCTTGCGTCATGAGCTTTCATGCTTCGATGAGAGACATGAGCCTCAATACTAATCTGATTGCTGCATCAGAGCATGTATAATTATGATTTTATGATTTTAGCCCTTGTCGAAAATCCACCATCTACACAAGTGACGAAAGTTATGTTGATTATTTTAATATCTTGAAAATCGCTTTGATGAAGAATAGTGTGTGAGTAACCTCTATTTAACATCCTCTAAGAATGTTTCAATGATTGAATGAGAGTTTAGGATATATAACCATGAATGGATATAAACATTGTATGTGAACTCATACTTGTGTAAGTCCATAATTCTTGAACCAAAGTATGCGTACTTTGCTACTCAGGATAACCGGAACTAAAGTACGCGTACCTGTACGCATACTGTCGGAAGTTCACGTCCCGTGAATTTCTGATGGAGTTTGTGAACTGAAAACAAACTAAATCCGGGTACTTAAGTATGCGTACTGGTATGCATACTTGAGTGGGTTATTTTCTACAAAATCGGTTTATTCGTGAACTTAAACTTATTTAAACTAAGGAATGCATATTTGCAAACCGTGGCTATAAAGTTCATGAATCGATTCGAGTGAATCAAAATCGTTTTTGCTTCGATTGTGTCTTGTATACTTCTATGAGATCTAAGCAATTGAACAACTCTCTAACTAGTTATTTTGAGTCATTTGAACTAGTTATGGTGAAGATGAATATGGTTGATATGAAAGTGCTCATATGGCTAACCATTTGGTCAACTATTGTTGAACCAACTAGTGGTACACGTTTAGGTACGGTTACACAAACCTAAACGAACGTGCATTTCAAGCTAAGTTCGATCTAACGGTTGAAAGATATTAGATTGAATCTAATCAGGTTTTCATCTAACGGTGAATATTGAATGCTTTGTTACCAAGGTAACTTAGATTGCAAACCATAATTTGAAGAATATATAAAGGAGAACTCTAGCAACTGGGAAACCTAATGACCACACCTCCTATGTGATATTAGTTGTATAAGCTAGAGTCGATTCTCCTTTAACCTTAGGTTTCTACCGAGACCCTGTAGGTTAACGACTTGAAGACTTCATTGGGATTGTGAAGCCAGTCCCAACTATTTTCTCTGTAGTTGTGTGATATGATCTTGTTGTTTCTATCGTATTTGAGTACAATCGTAAGATTGGCTTGAGATTAATTTCTCCGATAGGCAAGATAGAAAAGTAGTCACAAACATATTCGTCTCATCGTTTGTGATTCCACAATATGTTGTTTCGCAAGTCGATTAAGATTATTGTGAGGTGATTGATAATTCCAGGATGTTCTCCGGGAATATAAGTCCGGGTTATCAATTGTTTCCTGTTCACCTTGATTTATTAAAAGACGGAAAAAAAATCGTAGGTATTTCTGTGGGAGACAGATTTATCTATTCCTGTAGACTTTTCTGTGTGACACAGATTTGTTTATTAAAGTCTTCGACTTTGGGTCGTAGCAACTCTTAGTTGTGGGTGAGATCAGCTAAGGGAATCAAGTGCGTAGTATCCTTATGGGATCAGAGACGTAAGGAGCGTAACTGTACCTTGGATCAGTGTGAGATTGATTTGGGTTCAATTACAGTCCAGTCCGAAGTTATTTTGTAGTAGGCTAGTGTCTGTAGTGGCTTAATACAGTGTGTGTTCAATCTGGACTAGGTCCCGGGGTTTTTCTACATTTGCGGTTTCCTCGTTAACAAAACTTGTGGTGTCTGTGTTATTTCTTTTCCGCATTATATTTTGTTATATAATTGAAATATCACATGTTGTGCATTGAATCGATCAATTGGTAAATCCAACCTTTGGTTGTTGATTGAAATTGATTGATACTTGAACATTGGTCTTTGGTACCGTTCAAGTTAATTTCTCTTGTATTCAATTAGACTCGCAGATTTTTGGTTGCTTGAGTAAGTACTGAATCGAGAAATTGAGATATAACTCCTTGATATACTTTTTATTAAGATTGTGTTTGACTGTCTAGTTGATTCTCTTAAAAGTATATTGGATTTAGTCCATACAGATTGCTAAGCGAAATATTGGGTGAGGTTGTTAGACCCCCACTTTTTCAATTGGTATCAGAGTAGGCAAACACATTTAAATACCTTATAAGTCTGTGTTTGTAGTGATCTGACTATATAGACGACACTAATATCTCTGACAAACGCGTCACCAGAAACAAAAACTCTGTCTCGACAATGTCTATCAAAGAGAAAGATTTGTCAATCTCAAATATAGAAGAACCCAGTGTTCTAACGAGATAGACAGACACTGACATGTGTTATTCCGATTACCCTTCAAAAGAGTCTATCTCCGTTGATGAAAGGGAAACGGCTGAAGAGAGTGAACTGATTCTAAATCTTGTTAGAATCCAAGCTGATAGATTTAATTGGTTGAAAAACAATGTCAATGTTCTTCTCGGTGTAGTAAGAGATTATAATTCCAAAAATGTTGAAGTTCAGTCTTCACGTATCTTACTTGAGGCAAGCCTCAAAAAGGATGCTTTGGAAATTGAACATCGCTTGAGTAAACTCTCAATTCAAGGATGTTCCAAAAAATCCTCTATACTATCAACTTCTATTACAACTGAGAGAGTTCCAGTTCCAGAAGTAAAACCAGAATTCCCTTCTATTGGAAAAGATGTGCCTATAGCCTCTTCTAATCAAGGATGTTGCACATCACATGGAAGGAAGAAATCTCTAAACGATGATGTTAAGACGGTACCTTCTAATCACTCTCATGATCAGAAAGTATGTCTCTTTTGTGATTCAAAAGGGCATGTTAAAAAAAAAACTCTAGGTTGAATAACAATTCCATTGTTCGACTTCAACACACCTTAGACTTAATCCTCAAAGGTGTAACTGAAATTCGTATGTATAAACCAATTGGTTTCAGTACTCATTCTATGTATTCTACCAGGAAAGTCAGTTCTATGAGTTCCTCAAATGCTCAGAAGCATAACAGACGTCTCAACAAAAATAGACTAAGAAGAGATCAGGAATTTTCTTCTGTAAAAAAAAAGATAATGTCGCTTTTGATGTGAACATAGTGTCAGGATAAGGAAGCAAAAATGATGATATGAGAAATAACCAAAAGGTGATAATTGAAGGTTATAAAGAAATCGTCAACAGGATGTCAACCGCCTCTAGTCAAAATTCTTCTGGTAAGAACTCCAACTATGTCTCATATTTTGATGACAGTAGGTTTTATGATAATTTATCACATCAAAAGGGATTCTTTCATAGATTCGAAAGGAAAAAAAGACTCAACCATAAACACATTTCACTTAATGAGCTTAGGGCTCACACTTGTGCTAATTAATCACAAGGGCTGAAAACTTACTCATAAAAATCCTGTTGAGTAAGATGTGTTATTCAGGTATATTGTTGGAAAAATTTCTGTTTAGTTGGGCTATTTTCTTATCGTCCATAGCTAAACTATTGTCTGCAGACAACTTTTCTTAAGTATTGGTCGTGTCTGATGTTGTTCTTCTTTTGTTTTCGTTGCAACTATGTTGTCTGCTACTTGTTTGCTCTAAATTGGTTCTCTACGGAGATATAAAATTTATTGAGCCAAAAATCTTGTGATAATTTTCACATAGCAGAAATTCTGTCATGTCGTAAAAATACGACCGTTTGCGTACCTTTGTTTTTGGGTTAAGTTGTGTTCGTACGGATACACGTGTTACTGTCATGAATCAATTTTGGAAACCCTAAAAGTTACCTTCCCTAAGAAACCTTTTAAATACCAATTCCTTGAGTCATGTACGCATACTCTGGGTTGTTTTGTGATTTGTCAAGAATGTCTTCATCTTCTCACTCAGGTGATTTTGCAAGAGGATTTCTTGATAAAGGTATTGGTTTCGAGTCCAATGGGAGGAAGAAAATAACCCTTGTAGAAGATGATCATCCTAATGCCTCATTTACTATGCCTATACACATCAGGATATTGAGAATGAGGATATGGTCTCTGCTGAAAAGGATGCGAAACTGCAACTCGTTGATACTTTGAAGAGTCTTGATGTGTTAAGAACTGAGTTGAAAAAGGTTACTTCTGACCTTGGTCTCATAAATACACATGTTAAAGATCTTCTCAATGAGGATATCTTCTCTGAAAAAGCAGTAGATGCTGTCAATCACAAGCTCAAAGACCTCAAGGCTCGTGAGAATTCCGGAACGTCTATGTGATTTCTGTTCTTGTTCGGCTTTGGCTTATGAGTCTGTCTTTGTTCATTAGCTTGTTGATTTTATTTTTTCTAGTAAATCTTCTTATGAGAATTTTATTCTTGTGTTTTTAAGAAGAATAACTAGAGTTTGGAATAGCCATTATTGTGGTTACACATAGCTATGTCCAACGATTTTCATCTTCAATGTTTTTAGATTTATTTGTTTTAATTCTAAAGTTGGTTTGGAAGATGATTTTTGCAGTATTAATCTTTAAGGTTTTATATATTGCAATTTTTTATGGGATAAGTGTGTTTGCGTCTGTGAACTATGAGTGTCCCGTACTTGAATGAACTTTTGACAAACAAAAGTTAAGCCTTTTATGTCATTATGCAAATACTTATGGAAGAAAGGATAAACTTTTGTTTACAAATATTAAGTCTATTGTATGTCATTGTGCAAATAGTGATGAAAGATAGAATGAATCTTTGTTTATTCCGTAGTATTGATCTTCCCTGATCCATATTTCTTATGTATATATTGTGCGGCTCCGTAAGTGCTCTTATGTTGAGCATTTCTGATTAAATTAATCATGAGTTCTCTTGTGGTTAATTTAATTGAGTATTTTGGATACAAATTCATATTCTTATGAGTTTTATTGTTGTACAAAGAAATCCTTCTTTTCTTGTGAAAGTAAGGTCGCTCTTGTTGTTGTTTTGGGAATGACATATTATGGGGGAGAGTTCTTAATTGAACTTGTGCTTAATTGCCAAATCTTTGTGGGGAGTGCGGTTGTGGAATATTATAGGGGTTATCTTGTATCTTTATAAACTCCTTGATGAATGCATTTAGTTTCGGCTATATGATTGCATCTAAAAAGTTGATATGCACTTTCTTTTGGTAATGAAGTGTCTCTATGGAAATTTCATTAGGATCCCACTAGTTTTCGTACCTTTGCCAATTTTATTGACAAAAAGGGGGAGAATTAATGTGTAGTTCACACTACAAATACATATGGTTTTCGGATCATTATGTAAGGGGGAGGTTTCCATGTGAGATGGAGTATTTACTAAGGGGGAGTGATACATATCACCATGGTATTGTTGTCGAAGTTGTGATACAATTGAACTTTGTTGTTGTGTAATAATACTATGACATTGTGGAACAATGATTGAGAGCTTTTGTTTTCTCATTGTTATGGCTATGGATTTTCAACAACGATGATGCTGAACTTAAAACCTTTGGAATCATTGGAGTACTTGGAAGTGACGAAGATTTTGAGTAATGTTGAAGAACCAAGGAGATCATGCATGTGGAAGAGAAGCTGCAAAGTTTATTTATTTTGTATTCTGATAGAGCTTTGAAGTTTTTCCATTTTTTTCTTTCTCCTCAGAGATTGATGGGGTGCAAGGAGATAGGTGAAGAAGTGTTGAAGTCAATTGATTCTCAGCGACTCGTTGCAGTTTAGTCATTGAAGAAAATATAAGAATACTAGTTCTCATTTTTGTAGATTGGTGTTAGTTTACTCTGGGTGTATCAATATCTTCCTCTTGGAACTGCCAAACAGTCTCAAGAGCAAAAAGGTTATATGTTGTCAGGACTTTTATTTATTTTCTTTACAAGAAAAGGGCAATTTTCATAAAGATATGTCACAAAAGAGGTGACTTGAGCAAATCAAGTTACATGGATCATGGATGTACTTACCACACCATCCCAATTATAAATTAGAGTTGATAAGTTAAAATCAGAAAAAAAAATAGAATTAAGAGCCCAATTGTACAACATGCACTTTTTTTTATCAATCAAAGAGAATAGATTAAAATGCACACAAGCCGTGTGCGAGTGAATACAAAAACCAAGAGAGAAAAGCCATAGAAGAGTGACAGAGAGATTTCTAAGAATACAAAGAAATTTCTAAGAGAACAAAGAGTGTCAACAAAAGAAGAAAACTTGTGAAACCTAAAAAATAAAGAGCAACTTGCAGACCGTAATGAGGACCAATGCCTAAAGTCATTTAGCAGACATGTCAACATCTTCTGTAATTAAATCATCATGGTTTTGTCTAGATCACTAAACATTTATTCACGATTAGTCTTCAAAGGTGGAAACTCTAATCCCCATGAGGAAGCAAACTCCACGAGTTTATCTGCGGATACTTTGTTAGGAGCTTTAAGGGGCTTTTTCTTTTTAAACTTGAAAGAGTACCATTTGGAAACATACCTGTACCTTTAGATTTCATACTCAACTTCATACCAATACCTAATAATTGGTTTGGGCAAAGACGGCTTTGCGGTGCTTGCTTTTGGATCTTTCTGAGCTAACTGGGAAGTGGCTTCTTCTTCTTCTTCGAAACCATGAAACCTGTTAAGGGATTCGAAACCCGGGGGATAACGAGCTCAGCAGGTGAGGTGCTTGCAACTTCCATAAATTCAATGTGATCCAATTGTTTAATGCTTCTTAAAAAGCCATCATGTAACCCGAGGGATAGCCATACCCGTTATTCCTTTCTCTCCACAAAGTCAACCATATGGAAAAATGCGATAAGCTAAAATCCTTCTGGAATCTGATCTTACCCTTCTTAACACCCCGTTCCAATAAGGTGTTTCTCACAATCTTCGCTTGATCCTAAAGCTATTTAGGAAGTACGACCAAAACTTAGAATAAGTAGCACAATGCAAAAACAAACACTTGGGATCTTTATAAAAGAGTTGGAGCTCTATTATAACAAACTTTTTTTTTTTGATCCGTCAAGTAGAAAATTCATTGAAAAAGAGACACTTAAGAGGGGTACCTCAATCCAATGATTACAACCGAAGAAAAAAAAGGGAACAAAAAGGGGATTCGTCTACTCAAGAAAAGAAACAAAAAAAATACGGACTCCGGTATAAGGAATCCTATAAATAAATCACCATATTTGTCGTAAGCCTTAGCATTTTTGTGTTCGATTTCGTCCAAAAGAACGTTTGTAATTTGACACTCGCCAAAGTTTCTTTATTGAAGATTGTTGCATTTCGCTCTTTCCATATACATCACCATATAGCAACCGGAATGTTATTCTTAGAAGTTTATCCGTCGTCATTATCCTATCATGAGAAAGAAATCGTTTTTGTGAGGATATTCACGGCTTCAAACAACATTGGTTGGAAAATTCGTCTCACCTTGATCCCCTTCGTCTCCAATTCCACCCTTTACCATGTATTGACCACTTCCAACTCCATTGTCTTTATTATAACAAACTATCCATACCAAAAAAGAAACCTTAATGGGACCTTAGAGTTTCACAGTTGTTTGTTCGGAAAAGATAAAAAGCCTTTCATCTTTAAAGTATGTGCTACAAAAAAATTATCTTTGTATCTCTGTTTCATAATATCTTATTTGTTATCTGTGATTGGCTCACCGATTATCCGCAAAAAATTGAGCCACTTGTAATAGTTCTTGTTTATTCAGGTTTCTTAAAAAACCAAAATCTGAAGCAACATTAGGAGAAATCATATCCTTCATCAGTGCCGTTTTTTCTTTGAAAAGTTAAAGAGAGTTGGACAAGTTATTTTAAGAAAATGATGATTACCTGGCAAAGTGTCATGCCAAAAAAGAATGCTCTCGTGATTTTTTCAGGACAAAAAAATCCTCTTTTCCCCAATATCACTGGCTTTCAATATACTTGTTCACAAGCTGTAACACACAGATCTGTTAATATGATTAGAAAAGAGCATTAGTCGCACCACCAAAATTCTGGTTCATTATTGTTCTTCACAAAACTTGTTTTTCATTAATATACCTCCATACCCACTTAGCATGTATAACCTTATTTACCAACTAGTCAACTACAACTTCTTAATTCATATTCCTCTCATAGACTTAGGTAGCGTTGTCGTGAATCGACAAGATGATCGATTAACTCATAAGCAATAAACCTTCTTACAGCGAAGGCACCCATACTAATAGTACTTCTCGATTTAAAGCGAAGGCTCCCATACTACTAGTACAAGGGAGATGTATATCTTAAAGCGAAGGCACCCATACTACTAGTACTTCTCGGTTTGGAGTTTCCTGATAGTGTTGTATGGACCTTAAGAGAATCAAACAGTTGTTTAGCTTTCTTACAAAGATTACTTGCAACGTTAAGACTCTTTTGAAAGGACATACACGCTTGTTGTATATGATTGGATGGATCACAACATGAGCCTATGCTTTGAAGATTGTCTGAATGGTTCCTTGTCATATCAGTTTTCTCAACTTCCTGTCGTTGATTACTATCTGACCTATGACTTTTCTGGAAAGAGGAACAACTGAGTTTTCTCAACTTCTTAAAAGGAGTATTTCCAGATACCAAACCCTTAAGAATTGCAATTTCTACAACAAGATCATGGTTGATACGTATTTGTTCATCCAACCCTTTTTAAAGAGATACCAGTTTGTCAGACTTCTTCTTGCGGTTGTTTTTTAAACCTGGTGAAGCGTCAATTAAGACTTTATAGTCCATCTAGTCAGATCGCTACAAACACAGACTTTTGAGGTCTATAATGTGTTTTCCCGCTCTGATACCAATTGAAAAAGCGGGGGGTCTAACAACACCTCCCAATATTTCGCTTAACAATCTGTATGGACAAACTCTAATATACTTTTTATGAGAATCAAATAGACAGTCAGACTCAATCAATAAAAATATATATCAAAGAGTTTATATCTCAATCTCTCGATTTGATCTTTACTCAAGCAAATAGAAATCTGCGAGTCTTTATCAAAGAGAGATAACTTGGACGGTACCAAAGATCAATATCCAAGGATCAATCAACTACAATCAACAACCAAAAGTTGGATTAGAGAAGTTGATGATCTTAACACACAACCTGTATTATTTCAATTATATAAAATATAATGCGGAAAAGAAATAACACATACACCAAAAATTTTGTTAACGAGGAAACCACAAATGCAGAAAAACCCTGGGACCTAGTCCAGATTAAATACACATTGTATTAAGCCGCTACAGACACTAGCCTACTGCAAACTAACTTCGGACTGGACTATAGTTGAACCACAATCAGTCTTCCACCGATCCAACGTACAGTTGCACTCCTACGCCTCTGATCCCAGCAGAATACTGCGCACTTGATTCTCGGTCGAGAACTTCCACCAGTTCGCGGACTGAGTCTGCGGACTGGGTTCGCGGACTTGGCAAGCCAATTCCATAATCCTCCCGATTTCTCTTGATCAACAAAGATCGAAAACTTCGGTTCAAGGAATACATGGCTATGTAATATAAACTCTTATTTCAATCATTGAGACATTCTCAGAGGACGCTATGTAGCCGTTATTCACAGACCGATTCACGTCAGAGCAATTCTCAAAGTGATTGAAACTTTTCATGACCGTCGTCACTAGGTGAAGATAAACTTGATCAAAGCGAAACGCTTTACCAACACATGGTTTCGATATATAGATAGGCGAGATATACTCGGCTCGAAATATCAAATGTGTATGATCTAGTCTATATAGCATACGACTTTTGTCTCATAAGAAGTAGGAGATAGAAGAGATAGACTATTGAGTGATAGATAAGTTCAAGTCTCCACATACCTTTTTGTTGATGAAGTTCCACGGTTCCTTGTATAGATCTTCGTCGTTGTATGACGAATCGCCATGAAGTCCTTGAGCTCAACCACACTTTTCTATCCTAGTCCGAGACTTAGCTATGTAGGCTAGAAATCAAGACTTATAGTTTTGATCACTAACATTGACAAACATGCTTGAGATAGCAACGCATGCGAGGTTGACCGAGCTATGCTCTAACAACTGGGAAACCTAATCTTCATACCTCTTGTGAGATACTAGTTGTATAAGCTAGAGTCGATTCTCCTTTAACCTTAAGTTTCTATCGAGACCCTGTAGGTTAACGACTTGAAGAACTCATTGGGATTGTGAAGCCAGACCCAAATATTCTCTTTGTAGTTGCGTGATATGATCTTGTTGTTTCTATCGTACTAAGTACAATCGTAAGATTGGATTGAGATTGATTTCTCCGATAGGCAAGATATAAAAGAAGTCACAAACATCTTCGTCTCATCGTTTGTGATTCTGCAATATCTTCTTTCGCTAGTCGATTAAGATTATTGTGAGGTGATTGATGATTCTAGGCTGTTCTTCGAGAATATAACTCCGGGTTAAAAATTGGTTCTTGTTCACCTTGATTTATCAAAGACGGAACAAAATCTCGTAGGTATTTCTGTGGGAGCCAGATTTATCTATTACCGTAGACTTTTCTGTGTGATACAGATTTGTTTATTAAAGTCTTCGACTTTGGGTCGTAGCAATTCTTAGTTGTGGGTGAGATCAAATAAGGGAATCAAGTGCTTAGTATCATGCTGGGATCAGAGACGTAAGGAGCGCAACTGTACCTTGGATCAGTGTGAGATTGATTGGGGTTCAACTACAGTCCAGACCGAAGTTAGTTTATAGTAGGCTAGTGTCTGTATCGGCTTAATACAGTGTGTGTTCAATCTGGACTAGGTCCCGGGGTTTTTCTTCATTTGCGGTTACCTCGTTAACAAAACTTTTGGTGTCTGTGTTATTTATTTTCCGCATTATATTTTGTTATATAATTGAAATAACACAGGTTGTGCGTTGAATAGATCAATTGGGAAATTCATTCTTTGGTTGTTGATTGAAATTGATTGATCCTTAAAAATTGGTCTTTGGTACCGTTCAAGTGTTTTCTCTTATATTCAATTAGACTCGCAGATTTCGATTTGCTTGAGTAAGTATTGAATCGAGAAAGTGAGATATAACTCTTTGATATACTTTTACTAAGATTGAGTCTAACTGTCTAGTTGATTCTCTTAAAAGTATATTGTAGTTAGTCCATACAGATTGCTAAGCGAAATATTGGGTGTGGTTGTTGTACCCCCGTTTTTTTCAATTGGTATTAGAGCAGGCAAACACTTTAAACCTGATAAGTTTGTGTTTGTTTGATCCTTAAAAATTGCCCTATGGGAAATTTCTTTGGAAAACTTGCTCTTGACATCTGTAACGCACGCCAGAAATCCTTAAAAATTGTTCAAAGATTATTATGGACAAAACTTCTGGTTTCTCATAATAATCTCATTTCATATAAGATCTTGGAAAACTTAGATGATGAGAGACAATCTAAAGGAAGAATTAAAAAGAAGAGAAGATTGAGAAAACGTTCGTTACGCTCAAAGATATGGACTCTCACGAGATTAACTCTTAATCTTTTTGAGAAATACTATCGTAATGGATCAATTGACAAAGATCCATTTAGAGCTTTTGAAAGCGTTTTTAGATTCTTAGAAAACTTAATTCTGTTAAGTTTAATAAGAATCAACCCGATAAAAGTTTTCTACATGTAAAACGAACTGAACATGTTGTCAACACAAGTACATCCAAATCAGGTTCTCATGTTTTTGACACAAGTTCAAGATATCGGAAGAATCTTCTTTCTAGTCATATAAAAAGGAAGTTAGAAAGCTCTGACAACCCTGATTATCATCATTACTTTGATTATATCACTGAGACTGCTCACAAATATCAACCAGAAATGGTGCATGAGGATTCCTCTAGACATCATGCCTCTTGGTAACAAGCGAAATGGTGCATGAGGATTCCTCTAGACATCATGCCTCTTGGTAACAAACCTGACACTACCCCATTTGTACATATCTTGAGATAGGGAAAAAAATGGTTTGATTTGTGTACAGTTGGGTTGAACATATCTTTCTGTTCTAGGATATTCTAATGAGCCTTCTACTGCATCCATCTCCTCTCACAAATTGTGATTTCTTGGGATGCAGAACCTTGGTGTGTGAACATCAAAGAAAATCCCACATTTCTTTTGTGGGTCGCGGTTCATAAACGGGTCCAAGCCCATTAGTGAGGGATATAAAGAAGAATTACGCGTACCTTCTTCTTCATCCCATCAGCCCGCCTACGAGAACTTTCTAGGGTTCATGAAGTTCCCACATTAAATTTCCTTGGAAAAAAATAAGACAAAGGGGTTGTAGCAGACCAGAGAATTTCGCTTCCAACGGGTTGGGTTACGACCCGCTTGGCCCGCTCCGACTCTCCGATACGCCATTCAAGAAACTAGACTTTCAAAATTTCGGACTGATACGCCATTCAAGAAACTAGACTTTCAAAATTTCGGACCAATTCGATTAAGGGTCAAGTAAATGTTAGAATTATCAGAGTAGTTCTGGATACCAGCCACCATCGACCAGTGCCAATGGTCTTCCGGGTAGCCACCGAGGTGGTGGGGTGCCCCAGTGGGCCTGACAACACACACTGCATCAGATGGGTGATCCAGATGTAGTGGGGGTGCCAATTATGGCCTAGTAGATGGTATGAACTGCCTTGCAGTAGCCATCCCTTTTCAGATGATATAAGTTACCTCGCACGATAATCACCATTGCCTAACTCACTAGCCGAGGCAGATGATATGAATTACCTTGAATGGTAATAATCATCTCTTGTCTAATGGACTGTATGGCTATCAAATAGTATGAATTATCTCGAAGAAGTAACAATCATCTCATTATTAGGTAGTATGAACAACCAGTACTGCAACTACCTCTACCAAAACATTTTATAAACTTCTAGGTTGTAATCATCTCCAAATAGATGGTATGAACTGCCAAGCAGCAACCAACACTTCAGATGATATGAACAACTTTGTGCTGAATTGTGCTGAACCGCATAGCGGCTGCCTACGTACCCTCTCCGTTGCTCGAAGGGATCAAGCACGACCGTAGTTCATCATTTTTGTTTAGATAGTATGAACTGCTGGTCATCACAGCAACTATCTCTAACTATTTCGCAACACTAAGGATGAGACACTGCAGCACAATACTATTAAATCTCCAAACTCCATACACATTCAATTTTGAAGTCCAATAGATTAATCCACATGTCAGAATAAAAATAAATTACTGGTGTACAGTGATCACTCTCATCATGCATATATACTTATATTCATAAAGCAATGGCAACAATATGGGAACAAGACTCGCTAGAATAATGTAAAGAAAACAGATAGTGTCATGACCACAAGCACTTAAAACTAGTAATAGAAAGCAACTGTCCATTGTGGTAGTAAACGATGAACCTAATCACTTAACGAAACGTGAGAGGTTAAACATGACTCAATCCTAAAGTTTAGTTCTGAAGCTGAAGGGACTGCGGAGTTCAAATGTCTAAAATATAAGGGTATCTAGCCATAGAGAAAGATGCCAACAAAATATTATAACATAAATACAACTTCATTTCCCCACTAACGTAGTCGCCGCTCAAGCCAACCAACAACCAAGTCCATACTCTCACTAATTTCCACGAGATTCATTTATGCAATATGATCGACCAAGATTCTGACAACTAAACTCATGACAGACAAATTACAACCACTACTGCAGAATCTCATCTCAAGTACGTTCGGTTGGTCTAGCAAGCGAACCATTGCAAGAATAAAATATCCACCACGATGAGTGCGACCAATTTCACTCACTTTGTCGTACAAAGTGGTCTAAACAGCGTTGCTGTGAACAACACCAGAAAGGAAAGTCATGATGCGATCAAAGCAGAAGTTCCCATAGAAATGACACAAAAACCGTATATGTAAGGCAGTACAAAACTTGGTGTTCACTAACTAACAATTGATTAAGTCACATTATTATAATTAGTATAATTTCATATTCCTTGGCAAAAACGGCATAAATCTTATAATTTCTTCGCAAGATCAGACTAAACGGAAGAACTACACCATCCACTATCACTTGGTAACACAACTAAAATCGATACTGCCAGCAACTAATTTCTAACTTAAAGTAAGAATGTTCTCTTAACATACAACTTATATATGTAAACAGTATAAGCATAGAACATTAGCGGTACAAATGATATTAATATTACATTCCACAAAAGAGTGCACCAGCAAAAGAAATTGCATTGGGTATTTATACGCAGCTCCAAACTTATAGAAAGGAATGCATGCTGAAGCCTGATAAAGTATGATCTGTAAGTATATTATTCCACTAGTTTAAGAACATAAGCATATCAGTATGATCTGTAAGCACATTTTCTTATCATAAGATCATTTCTTAACTAATAATTTGACCCCGTATCGACCAGACAGAATAGAAAACCCCAGGTCTAAACATTAAGAGAGATTTGTATTCCGCATCACTACATAAATATTTAAGAGTACCAAGTATGATGCTTTATAAACTTCCGAAAGGCAACATTTCACAATTTTGACTCACTAATGACCCTAATTATCACATCCCGTAAAACAATATAGCAAATTGATCTCAATTGTAAGCAAGACTAAAATTGCAAAAAGTCGTCCATCTGGACCATCTTATTGAAATGCTAAAATAGATCAAGGTACACAAGTGGTGCTTACCAATTATATGTCTTAGCTAGGTTCACCTTTTCAGTAGAAACCTTGAACCACCAACTAAAGAGAGCCATGATAGCTTTTCCAATGGAATCCCATCCTTGACGACAACTTTCAATACCAACTCTCCTCAATTTATATTAACTCAACTAACTTATGCTACTAGTTAACTATTAACTAAATAGAACTAGCCAATGAGATAAGCACAAAGTGAACTGTGAGAGTTTTCATTTGCTCCCTTGATTTACAAATATCATAATGTCTAGTACTGCACATGCTTTTGCATGACCTTCATGACAACATTTTCAAAACGTAATGCGAGAATGGCTAATGCTAATTAGATTTTCATATAACTATTTTAACAAACACTTCATGTTCGCACTCTAAAATTCAAATCACAAATCCTACCAAGTCCAACACGTGATCAATAAGCATTTGCACACATACAAGTTAGGGGTTCCTGCGTCATTCTAACTACACGCATTCATATGATCATATAAACGGAAATCAACGTCGAGGCCATATGCAAAAACAACACCATTGAACATTTCTATATCATTTGTGCCAATTAGAAATGCAAACTGACAGAGAAATACAAGGGAGAGTATAAGAAGCATCAATTCTCACTGATTAACTTGCCACAGCTCTTTCACTAAACAAGCCATTGTAGCAATTCCGCATTATATTCATAAAAATGTAGTAATTAGTAAATTACCAAGAATATTATCTACATACCTTTAGTGGCCAAGGAACCCAACTAACTCCCAATTCAAGCTTGCCGCCATACTAACCCCATTGTTAACCTTAAGCAAACAAAGATATTGTATCATCTGATATCCCTAAGTTAAAGTCTAGAACTACCATTTAGCACAAGGGATATATGAAATAGTAAAATGAAAGAATAACAAATGAATTCTTATAGAATTTATGGGCTTAGCCAAATAACAGTCATCAAAGAACCAATTCCTAAAGAGTATCGTCCAAAATCTCGGATACAAAGACTATCCAATTTATTTGCATGTTTAAAGTTTATGAAAATCACTAGATAATGTTAAACTAAGATGTGCATGATATGAAGATGCTGGGCTTCTCACTTAGATAAATATCACAGACAAACATATAATTTGAGAAATAAAGATGCACTTCAAATTTATTCCAGCATCAATCATTTTATCTATTTATAAATAGATTTTGAGAAAAGCCCCAAATTTTATATGGAGAATCCTAGTCATACAGTTTATAAACCAATTCAAATTGATAATACTGGAATTGACAAAATTTAGAGCTAAGAAGCTTTAATATTATTTGAATTTGAAGTTTAATCATCTAATTTTGTCAAAAACCCTTAATCAGCATGAATCCAAAGAAAACGAACCCAAGCAACAACAACAACTCAATGAACTTCATCTCCACGGAGTTTGCTCATATAAGATTCTCAATCTTTTTCTTACCATTTTTTTTTAAAGAGGACGCAAACTGATGAAGAAGAGAGAGGAAATAAAAGAAGAAGGGAAAGTGGAAGAAGCAAATCCCTCCAACTCCAACTCCCCTCATTCCAGCATGCATATACAAATAACTTGTATGGGTTGATTTTCTAGCTTCAAATACAACAACTCTTCCAAGGATTAGCACAAAAGAAAAAGTAAATTTTAGAGAGCAATAATCGGCGGAAACACAGAAGAGAAAGGGAAAGAGATTATGAGAAAAAAAAGAAGAAGTACCAGTCAACTTTATTTTCCGTTCCGTTAAAAATTAGGAGAGGACTAACACGTGGCTAATATGCATGAGTTACTATTATAGCACCCAAGGGTTTGGACCAAGGCACTCCAAGTGCACTAATAGGCTCAGTTAAACCCGAGAAAAAGGCATGGAGTGTCACAGGGGTGGTCAAAGTTCATTCCAAGTAAGTGATTTCCTCTTAGTTCTTTCCAATTTCTAGATTTCATGATGAATTTCAAGGTTTCAAAAAGAACTTTAAAAAGTTTGGGTTCTTCTAGCATGAATCTTCCTTTAGACCAAAATTCTCTTAGAATTAGGTTTGTCAATGATTTTTGTGTTGATGTTTTTGAAAGGATTTCATCTAATGGTTTTATTTTAGAAAAGAAATTGGATTCATCTAGTGGACATAAAGAGGATTTAGTTTGCTTTGAAAAATTCAATCTTGGAAACATCTTTGATGGTCTTGGTCAAGGATTTGATAGTCTCACAAGAATTTTCTATGCCAACATTCATGATGTTGATCTCGAAAAAATGGAATTCAAAACCATGATAAATAGAGAAATGTTTCTTGTTAACAGAGAGTTGATTTCGAAGATTACCAAAATTTCATTGGGTAATATTCTTCTACTTAGGCCAAGTGATGAACGACCATCGTATGAAGACATCTCTCATGGTCTTTGTGGTGAGAAGGTTGCTTGGAATCAAGGGAAGTTTCCTACTAATGTTCTTAGTGTAGCCTTGATGGCTTTCGGAAAACTTGGTATCTCTAATCTTTTTCCCTCCACAATTGAGAGTTCTCGGTGGAGTCACGAGTTTGTGGAAGTTTTATTTCCTTGAATTGGGTGTTTCGAGTCTCGATATTTGTGGTTTCATCATTTTTCAAATGACTTCGATGACTTCACCCAACAAGAAGTTAGGTTTCCCTTGCTTGATTAGTCAAATTTTTCGTGTAGTGGCTTTGACCCAATTGGAAATTCCCTTGGAGCTCCCAAATCAGTTTGTCCCTGTACTTTCAGACGTATAAGGGAGAATGTGTGCAAAAGACAAAGAGATGATTCTATTGACGGTTCTTGTGATCCTACCACCTTGAGTCTTCTTCAAAAAATTCACAAAGGTGTGTGTAAGGTCAATTCAAGGGTGAAGTGCGTGCAAGAACAATTGTCGTTGATTGCATCTAAGTTTCCCGAGATCAATGAAGACTTGAACATGATTCAAGCATCTTGGATTGTTTCCGATGATGAAGATGATGAGTAAATGTTTAGATCCTTAATTTTATTTGCCTAGTAAATCTTCTGATGAGAATTTTATTTTCTTGTTTTGTTTAGAAGAATAACTAGAGTTTGGAATAGCCATTATTGTGATTACACATAGCTATGTCCAACATTTTCATCTTCATGTTTTTAGGTTTATTGGTTTAAATTCTAAAATTGTTTGGAAGATGATTTTTGCAGTATTAATCTTTATAGTTTTATATATTGCAATTTGTTATGGGATATGTGTGTTTGCGTCCGTGAACTATGATTGTCCCATACCTTGTCAAAAGTTAAGTCTTTCATATGTCGATATGCATGTATTGGTAAAAGAATGAATGAACTTTTGACATTACAAATTTTTTAATCCTATTGTATGTCATTTTGCAAATAGTGATGGAAAATAGAATGAATCCTTGTCTATTCCGCAGTATTGATCTTCCTTGATCCATATTCTTATGTATATATTGTGCGGCTTCGTATGTTCTCTTATGTTGAGCATTTCCGATTAAATTAATCATGGGTTTTCTTGTGGTTAATTTGGTTTAGTATTTTTGGATTCAAATTCATATTCGAATGTAATTTGTTATGTCCAAAAAAATCCTTCTTTTCTTCTGAAAGTAAGGTCGCTCTTGTTGTTTTTTCGGGAATGACATTTTGGGGGAGAGTTCTTAATTGAACTTGTGCTTAATTTCCAAATCTTTGTGGGGAGTGCGGCTGTGAAATATTATAGGAGTTATATTGTATCTTTATAAACTCCTTGATGAAAGCATTTAACTTCGGCTATATAATTGCATCTAAAAAGTTGATATGTGCTTACTTTTGGTCATGAAATGTCTCTATGGAAATTTCATTAGGATCCCACTAATTTTTCGTACCTTTGTGAATTTTATTGACAAAAAGGGGGAGAATTAATGTGTAGTTCACACTACAAATACATGCGGTTTTCGGATCATTATGTAAGGGGAGTGGTTTCCATATGCGATGGAGTATTGACTAAGGGGGAGTGATACATATCACAATAGTATTGTTGTCGAATTTGTGATACAATTAAACTTTGACGATGTGTAATAATACTATGACACTGTGTAACAATGATTGAGAACTCTTGTTTTCTCATTGTTATGGCTATGGATTTTCAACAACAATGATACTAAACTTACAACCTTTGGGATCATTGGAGTACTTGGAAGTGACGAAGATTTCGAGTAATGTTGAAGAACCAAGAAGATCGGGCATGTGGAAGAGAAGCTCCAAAAGTCTATCTACTCAAGGAAAGTGTAGTGGAGCTCTAGACTCCATGGCGATCATCATACAAAGACGAAGATCTACTCAAGGAACTGGTGGAACTTCGTCGACTAAAAGGTATGTGGATACTTGAACTTATCTATCACTCAAAAGTCTATCTACTCTATCTCTTATCTTGAGACAAAAGTCGTATTGCTATATAGACTATGATTATACACATTTGCTATTTCGAGCCGAGTTTATCTCGCTTATCTATTTCTAGAAATATGTGTTGGTAAGCTTTCGCTTTGGCCAAGTTCATCTTTACTAGTGACGAAAGTTATATTAAGTTTCAATTACTTGAAAATTGCTTTGACGAAAAATTGTTTGTGAATGACAACTATATAACGTCCTCTAAGAATGTTTAAATGATTGAAATGAGAGTTTAGAATATATAACGATTGTTGGATATAAACATTGTGTGATAACTCATACGTGTGTAAGTCCTTATTCCTTGAATCAAAGTATGCGTACTTTGCTGCTCAGGAAAACTAGAACTAAAGTCCGCGTACCAGTATGCGCACCATCGGAAGTTCACGTCCCGTGAAAATATGCTGGAGTTCGTGAACTGAAAACAAACTTATTCCGGGTAATTAAGTCCGCGTACTTAGGTTGGTTATTTTCTAAAAAACGATTATTTGTGAACTTAAACTTATAAAAACTAAGGAATGCATAATTACAAACCGAGGCTATAAAGTTCATGAATAAATTCGAGTGAATCAAATCGTTTTTGCTTCGATTGTGTCTTGTATACTTCTATAATATCTAAGCAATTGAACAACTCTCTAACTAGTTCATTTGAGTCATTTGAACTAGTTATGGTAAAGAAGAATATGGTTGATATGAAAGTTCTCATATGGCTAACCATTTGGTTAACTATTGTTGAACCAACTAAATGTACATGTTTGGGCACGGTTACACAAACCTAAAATGTGCATTTCATTTGTGTATAACAAGATAAGTTTCGATCTAACGGTTGAAAGATATTATCTTAAATCTAATTAGGTTTTCATCTAACGGTGAATATTGAATTCTTTGTTACCAGGGTAACCTAGATTGCAAACCCTGATTTGAAAGACTATATAAAGGATAACTCTAGCAACTGGGAAACCTAATCCCCATACCTCCTGTGTGATACTAGTTGTATAATATAGAGTCGATTCTCCTTTAACCTTAGGTTTCTACCGATACCCTGTAGGTTAACACTGAAGACTTCATTGGGATTGTGAAGCCAGACCCAACTATTCTCTTTGTAGTTGCGTGATCTGATCTTGCTATTTCTATCGTACTAAGTACAATTGTAAGATTGGCTTGAGATTTATTTCTCCGATAGGCAAGATATAAAAGAAGTCACAAACATCTTCATCTCATCGTTTGTGATTCCGCAATATCTTCTTTCGCTAGTCGATTAAGATTATTGTGAGGTGATTGATAATTCTAGGTTGTTCTTAGGGAATATAAGTTTGGGTTATCAATTGGTTCCTGTTCACCTTGATTTATCAAAAGGCGGAACAAAAACTCGTAGGTATTTCTGTGGGAGACAGATTTATCTATTACCGTAGACTTTTCTGTGTGATATAGATTTGTTTATTAAAGTCTTCGACTTTGGGTCGTAGCAACTCTTAGTTGTGGGTGAGATCATCTAAGGGAATCAAGTGCGTAGTATCCTGCTGGGATCAGAGACATAAGGAGTGCAACTGTACCTTGAATCAATGTGAGATTGATTGGGTTCAATTACATTCCAGACCGAAGTTAGTTTGTAGTAGGCTAGTGTCCGTAGCGGCTTTATTAGAGCATAGCTCGGTCAATCTCGCATGCGCTGCTATCTCAAGCATGTTTGTCAATGTTAGTGATCAAAACTATAAGTCTTGATTTCTAGCCTACATAGCTAAGTCTCGGACTAGGATAGAAAAGTGTAGTTGAGCTCAAGGACTTCATGGCGATTCATCATACAACGACGAAGATCTATACAAGGAACCGTGGAACTTCATCAACAAAAAGGTATGTGGAGACTTGAACTTATCTATCACTCAAAAGTATATCTCTTCTATGTCCTACTTCTTATGAGACAAAAGTCGTATGCTATATAGACTAGATTATACACATTTGAAATTTCGAGTTGAGCATTCATTGCTTATCTTTTATCTTCACTTTGGGAATTGCTCTGACGTGAATCGGTCTGTGAATAACGGCTACATAGCGTCCTCTGAGAATGTCTTAATGATTGAAATGAGAGTTTAGATTACATAACCATGTATTCCTTGAACCGAAATTTTAGAACTTTGTTGATCAAGAGAAATCGGAAGGATTGTGGAATTGGCTTGCCAAGTCCGCGAACTGTCGGAAGTTCTCGACCGAGAATTTCTGCTGGGATTTTCCAAAACTCGTTTGTGTGCTAAGTCCGCGAACTCAGTCCGTGAACCCAGTCCGCGAACTGGTGGAAGTTCTCATCCCGAGAATTTCTGCCGAGTTTGGAAAACTCAACCGATTAACTTAAGTCCGCGAACTTGTTTGTGAACTTAAGAGGTTATGATCTAAAGATGTGCTCTGAACATGAAACATTAATTTACTAAGGAATGCTTTATGAAAACCTGTCTATAATGTTCATGAGCCGATTCAATCGAATCGAATCATCTTTGTTTCAATTGTGTCTTGTGTAGTTACATAAGATCTCATAGCAATTGAACAACTCTTTAACTAGTTCATTTGAGTCAATTGAACTAGTTATGGTGAAGAAGAACAAGGTTAATATGAAATGCTCATATGGTTAACCTTTTGGGTTACTATGTTGAACCAACATACACGTACACGTTTGGGCATGGTTTTCACGAACCCAGTAAACGTCTACCCAAGTGTGTGTGACAAGCTAAGTTTTCGATCTAACGGTTGAGAAATATTAGCTTGAATCTAAATCAGGCTTTCATCTAACGATGAATATGGATTTCTTTGTAACTAAGGCAAAACCCTGATTTGAAGGCTATATAAAGGAGACATCTAGCATTGTGCAAAACTAATCCCCACACGTCTGTGTGCTACTAGTGCGCCCGCTAGAGTCGATCTCCGTTAACCTTTGATTTTCTTCTCTAAAATTAGGTTAACGGCTTAAATACTTCATTGGGATTGTGAAGCCAGACCGATACTACTTTATCGTAGTTGTGTGATCTGATCTTGCATCTTCTATCATACGAGTACAATCGATTGATTGGCTTGAGATCGTGAGAGTTCTCTGATAGAAAAGATAAAAAAGTCACAAACATCTTCGTCTCACTGTTTGTGATTCCTCGACAATCCTCTTGTGTAGTCAGGAAGGATTGTAGTGAGGTGATTGATTAATATAGGATGTTCTTCGGGAATATAAGACCGGATTATCAATTGGTTCCTGTTACCTTGATTTTATATCTAAAGACGGAACAAAACCTAGGGTTTATATGTGGGAGACAGATTTATCCTCTTATAGACTTTTCTGTGTGAGACGAATCTGTTTATTATCAAGTCTGTGATTTTGGGTTACAACAACTTTTGGTTGTGGGTGAGATCAGCTAAGGGAATCAAGTGCGCAGTATCCTACTGGGATCAGAGGCGTAGGAGTACAACTGTACCTTGGATCGGTTGGAGACTGATTGGGGTTCAACTATAGTCCAGTCCGAAGTTAGTTTGCAGTAGGCTAGTGTCTGTAGTGGCTTAATACAGTGTGTATTCAATCTGGAATAGGTCCCGGGGTTTTTCTGCATTTGCGGTTTCCTCGTTAACAAAATTTTTGGTGTATGTGTTATTTCTTTTCCGTATTATATTTTATATAATTGAAATAATGCAGGTTGTGCGTTCGTGATCATCAATTGGAAATCCAACCTTTGGTTGTTGATTGATATTGATTGATCCTTGGACATTGGTCTTTGGTACCTTCCAAGTATTCCTTGTATTTGATAAAGACTCACTATTGTTTTTAGCTTGAGTAAAAATCAAATAAAGAGAGAGATATTAACTCCTTGAGATACTTTTATCTAGATTGAGTCTGACTATCTAGTTGATTCTCTAGCAAAGTATTTCGGAGTTAGTCCATACATATTTCTAAGCGAAATATTGGGTGGTGTCGTTAGACCCCCGCTTTTTCAGTTGGTATCAGAGCAGGCAAACACGTTTAAGACCTCATCAGTTTGTGTTTGCATCAATCTGACTCTATGGGCAAGAGCATTATCTCTGATAAACGCATCACCAGTAATAAGATTCTCTCTCGTCTAATTCTATTAAAGAGAAAAGTTATTCTATCTCGAATATAGAAAAACCTTGTGGTTCGACGAGACAGTGGCAGGTGTGTTGTTGATCTCCCTTCGAAATAGACCTTCTCTTCTAATGAGTGGGATACAGCTGAAGAGAGTAATTTGATTCTAAATCTTATTAGAATTCAAGCTGCCAGATTGAATCAGCTAAAACACCATTTCAATGTTCTTCTTGGTGTTGTAAGAGATTGCAAAGTCCATGGCAATGCTGAAGATCATTCTTCGTGCTTAACTCTTGAGGCCAGCCTCGAAAAGGATGCCCTGGATATTGAACGCCGCTTGAATAAACTCTCCGTTAAAGGTTGTTCAAAGCAATCTAATATACCACGTACTTCTGATGCTTTACATTCAGAAGTAAAAACAGGTGTTCCTAATATTTTCACCAAACTTAGGACATTCTGTAAAAAAGTACAAATCTTCTGATGATGATATTAAGACGACTTCCTCCAATCATTCTTATGATCAAAAAGTATGTCTCGTCTGTGAGACCAAGAGTTCTGTTAGACAGAAGAGAAACCCTAAGTTGAATAAAGACTCATTAGTTCAACTTCAACACACCCTATATTTGATTATCAAAGGTGTGACTGACATACGTATGATTGAGACAATTGGTTTTCGTACCTATCCTGTGAATGCTACCAGGAATGTCAGTACAGTGAGTTCCTCCAATGTTCAAAGGCATAATAGACGTCTTAATAAACATCATCCTAAGGAAGTTAACCGCTGTGCTTCTGAAAGCAACGTTGATCATGTTGAGAGAGTCATCCCAGAAGAAAGGAAAATCAATGAGATGAGAAAAGATATTAAAAAGATAGTTGGAAGATATAAAGAGCTTGTCGACAGATTATCCTCTTCCTCATGGCAAGACACTTCTGGTAAGAACTCTAACTATGTCTCTTATTTTGATGACAGTAAATTTTATGATAATTTCTCATGTCAAACAGGATCCCTCTCTAAGACGAAGAGGAAATACAATCTTAACCAAATACATAAACCTCGTAATGAGCCTGGGGCTCGTACTTGTGCTAATTAATCACAAGGTTCGAGAACTTACTCATATAAAATCCCGTTGAGTAAGTTGTATTAAAAACAGGTATACTTGTTGCTTGCATATGTTAAGTTAAGATATTTTCTTATCATTCATAGATAAACTTGTGTTGGCAGATCAAGCATTGGTTAAGTCAAAATAAGTTGTTGCATACTGTCTTAAATTTTTGTTTTTAGGTCCTGTTCTCAAAATGTTTAAAGGACTTTATTTCTTGGGTATTTGTTGTACTCGAACGGATTCCGTTCTGGCCCGAGTCAGCAGTTTTTTTTGAAACCCTAAATTGTTGTCCCCAAGGATAAAATATCCAACCTCGTAGGGTTACAAGTCACGTACGTGTACTCCTGGTGGTTTTTGTATTTTCTAGAATGTCTTCCTCCTCTTCTTGCTATGGTGGTTTTGCAAAATGATTTCTTGACAAAGGTATTGGGGTTGAATCTAAGAGGAAGAGAACACTTGTAGATGAAGATCATCCCAATGCCTCATGCTTCTTTGCTTATACTCATGAAGATGCTGAAAAGGATGATATGATCTCTGCTGAAGTTGTTCACGACTTTCTTAAGTACTTTGGGGAAGCAAAACAACAGCTTGTTGATACTCTTAAAGGTCTTGATATGGTGAAAACTGAGTTGGAAAAGGTTGTGTCTGACCTTGGTCTCATAAAATCTCAAATCAAAGATCTTCGAAAAGAGAATCATGTCTCCGTTGATGCTGAGAAGGCTGTCGATCACAAGCTCATAGACTTCATGTCTCATATGGATTATGTACCCCATGTGTCCCCGTTCGCTGTTGAGGATACACCAGGATCCATTTCCCCTTAATCTTGTCATATGTTTTTGTTGAGTTTATATGCCTAGTATGTCTTCTTTTAGAATTAGTTGGAAGAATAACTAGTTCTTTGAATAACGATGATTGTGACTACACATAGCTATTTTTGTTTTCATCTTCTTATGTTATTTTTTAGGTTTATCGGTGTTAAATTCTAAAAATATTTGGAGGATGATGCTTATTGCAGTATTTTAGTGGTTTCTGATATTGCAATATTTTTATGGGATATGTATTGTTTACGACCGTGAACTTGAAGGTCCTATATTACTGTCAAAAGTAAAGTCGTTCATGAATCGGTATTCGTATTGATGAAAGGACGAATGAACTTTTGACATATACAAAAGTTAAGCCTATGTAATCATTAATTTGATGGAAAATAGGATAAAATCTTTTGTTCAACAAGGATAAAGTCTATTATGTCGTTATGATGGAAAATATAATAGATCCTTGTATGATATCCACGGTATTGATCTTCATTGATCCATTTTATTATGTTTTACCGTGAAGGCTCCATTGTGTGTGTTATGTTGAGCACCTTACAACTAAGTCGATTTACCTTGGCTTTGTTGGTTGTTCCATAAGATGCTATATATCGAGCATTAAGAACTAAATTAATCAACCTGTTTGGTTATTTAGTTTGTACTCCATACGTTTTCTTTCTTATGTCGAGTACATGTACGGTTAAGGTTGTCATATTCTATCATGAACTTAGTCGGGATTCCATAAGTTCTTTTATGTTGAGCCAAAAATAATTAAATTGATTACTTCGGTGATTAGTTTGGTTATTTGTATTCCAATTAGATTAATTATAGTTTCTCTTGTAATTAATCTAGTTGAGTTTTCATATATTCCACAAGTTCTTGTGTTGAGTATATGAAAGGCTACACTATCATCTTATTTGGTTAATGTAGTCATATATTCCATAAGGTTTTCCTTATGTTGAGTATTTGAACGGTTAAGTTAGTCATGTCCGTGTGATTGACTTAGTCGTAGCTCCGTGAGTTTACTTATGTTGAGCACTTTCAATTAAATTGATCACTTTTGTGGTTTGATTTAGTTGCGTATTCCAATTGAATTAATCATGGGTTTACTTGTGGTTAATTTGGTTGAGCTTTGGATATAAAAAATCATTCTTATGGTTTTTGGCGTCCAATATAAAATCCTTCTTTTCTTTCGAAATTAAGGTCGCTCTTGTTGTTCTCTCGGGAATGACATCAAATGGGGGAGAGTTCTTTTGAACTTGTGCTTAATGGTAATATCTTGCAGGGAGTGCGGCTGTGGAATTTTACAGGGTTTATCTTGTATCTTAAAACTCCTTGATGAATGCTGTTAGCTTTGGCTATTAGATTGCATCTAAATTAAGTTGGTATGTATTTTTCTTTTGGTCATGAAATGTCTCTTGTGGAAATTTCATTATGATCCCATTCTTGTACCTTTGCAAATTTTATTGACAAAAAGGGGGAGAAATATTGTAGTTCACACTACAAATACATATGGTTTTCGGATCATTGTGTAAGGGGGAGTGGTTTCCATGATCGAGATGGAGTATTGACTAAGGGGGAGTGATACATATCACCGTAGTATTATTGTTAAAGTCGTGATACAATTGGACTTTGATGTTATATAATAATACCATGACACTGTATAATAATGATCGAGAATATCGATTTCTCTCGTTGTTATAACTACGGATCTTCAACAACGATGGTGCTAAACTTACAACCTTTGGGATCATTGGAGTACTTGAAAGGACGAAGATTTCAAGGAACGTTGAAGATTAAACTATGGAATAGGAGCCACTAAAGTTTATCTTTTTTTTATTACATATGTATTAATAGTTTTGTCACTAAAATTGACAAAGGGGGAGATTGTTAGAGCATAGCTCGGTCAACCTCGCATGCGTTGCTATCTCAAGCATGTTTGTCAATGTTAGTTATCAAAACTATAAGTCTTGATTTCTAGCCTACATAGCTAAGTCTTGGACTAGGATAGAAAAGTGTAGTTGAGCTCATGCACTTCAGGGCGATTCATCATACAACGACGAAGATCTATACAAGGAACCGTGGAACTTCATCAACAAAAAGGTATGTGGAAACTTGAACTTATCTATCACTCAAAAGTCTATCTCTTCTATCTCCTACTTCTTATGAGACAAAAGTCGTATGCTATATAGACTAGATCATACACATTTGACATTTCGAGCTGAGCATTCATTGCTTATCTTTTATCTCGAAATCGTGTGTTGGTAAAGCGTTTCGCTTTGATCAAGTTTATCTTCACCTAGTTATGAAAGTCATGAAAAGTTTCAATCACTTTGAAAATTGCTCTGACGTGAATCGGTCTGTGAATAACGGCTACATAGCGTCCTCTGAGAATGTCTTAATGATTGAAATGAGAGTTTAGATTACATAACCATGTATTCCTTGAACCGAAGTTTTCGAACTTTGTTGATCAAGAGAAATCGGAAGGATTATGGAATTGGCTTGCCAAGTCCGCGAACTGTCGGAAGTTCTCGACCGAGAATTTCTGCTGGGATTTTCCAAAACTCGTTTGTGTGCTAAGTCCGCGAACTGGCGGAAGTTCTCTTCCCGAGAATTTCTGCTGAGTTTGGAAAACTCAACCGATTAACTTAAGTCCGCGAACTTGTTTGTGAACTTAAGAGGTTATGATCTAAAGATGTGCTCTGAACATGAAACATTAATTTACTAAGGAATGCTTTATGCAAACCGTGGCTATAATGTTCATGAGCCGATTCAATCGAATCGAATCATCTTTGTTTCAATTGTGTCTTGTGTAGTTACATAAGATCTCATAGAAATTGAACAACTCTTTAACTAGTTCATTTGAGTCAATTGAACTAGTTATGGTGAAGAAGAACAAGGTTAATATGAAATGCTCATATGGTTAACCTTTTGGGTTACTATGTTGAACCAACATACACGTACATGTTTGGGCATGTTTTCACGAACCCAGTAAACGTCTACCCAAGTGTGTGTGACAACCTGTATGTTGGTTCAACATAGTAACCCAAAAGGTTAACCATATGAGCATTTCATATTAACCTTGTTCTTCCTCACCATAATTAGTTCAATTAACTCAAATGAACTAGTTACAGAGTTGTTCAATTGCTATGAGATCAAATGTAACTACACAAGACAAAATTGAAGCAAAGATGATTCGATTGAATCGGCTCATGAACATTATAGCCACGGTTTGCATAAAGAATTCCTTAGTAATTTAATGTTTCATGTTCAGAGCACATCTTTAGATCATAACCTATTAAGTTCACAAACAAGTTCACGGACTTAAGTTAATCGGTTGAGTTTTTCAAACTCAGCAGAAATTCTCGGGATGAGAACTTCCGCCAGTTCGCGTACTAAGCACACAAACGAGTATTTGGAAAATCCCAGCAGAAATTCTCGGTCGAGAACTTCCGACAGTTCGCGACATGGCAAGCCAATTCCACAATCCTCCTGATTTCTCTTGATCAACAAAGTTCGAAAACTTCGGTTCAAGGAATACATGGTTATGTAATCTAAACTCTTATTTCAATCATTGAGACATTCTCAGAGGACGCTATGTATCCGTTATTCACAGACCGATTCACGTCAGAGCAATTCTCAAACTGATTGAAAATTTTCATGACTTTCGTCACTAGGTGAAGATAAACTTGATCAAAGCGAAACGCTTTACCAACACACGATTTCGAGATAAAAGATAATCAATGAATGCTCAGCTCGAAATGTCAAATGTGTATGATCTAGTCTATATAGCATACGACTTTTGTCTCATAAGAAGTAGGAGATAGAAGAGATAGACTTTTGAGTGATAGATAAGTTCAAGTCTCCACATACCTTTTTGTTGATGAAGTTCCACAGTTCCTTGTATAGATCTTCGTCGTTGTATGATGAATCGCCATGAAGTCCTTGAGCTCAACTACACTTTTCTATCCTAGTCCGAGACTTAGCTATGTAGGCTAGAAATCAAGACTTATAGTTTTCATCACTAACATTGACAAACATGCTTGAGATAGCAACGCATGCGAGGTTGAATGAGTTATGCTCTAACAGATAATATCTCAGCTATGTTGTTTGGTCAAAAGTTCTTTGGTAATACTAGTGGTATTGGGTTTCAAAGTAACACCTCTTTCACCAAGAATAACGCCTTCATTCTTGCAGGATCTAAGGATGATGTTAATAGTTATGGTGATAAAAAATGAGCCGTACCTCAAAGTGATTCTCTTTATTCACACTGCCCGTTCTATGGAAACAGTGGACATTTTAAAGGGAAGTGTTAGAGGTCAAACAAAAATGACAAGATTCTTGTCAAGATTCATAATGACATGCAAAGGATGAATTTAGCTCTGAAAAACATTACAAGCACCTCAGAGCCACATCGAGAGAAAAGAAGAAGGAAGCACAGAAACGGTAAGAAACTACATGATCGTTAAAGTACAAAACGACCTTGTTGTGTTTACTTGTGACACAAGCGGTGAGTTACCAACCCATCACTATTTAAACATTGTGATATGTACAACCTCATTGTATTAACTTGAGAATACGAGGTGTGCACAAAAATACATCATGAGAACTATGTTTTCCGATGTCAAGGTTGCTCAAGTATTTTTTTACTGCTTTCTTCTTATGTGTTAAATTGTTTTAAATTTTTTGAATGAAATCCAACAATTAGAACTCTCTTTATATGAAAGACGTTTTCGATCTAACAGTTGAGAAATATTAGCTTGAATCTAAATCAGGTTATCATCTAACGGTGAATATGGATTGCTTTGTAACTAAGGCAAAACCCTGATTTGAAGGCTATATAAAGGAGACATCTAGCATTGTGCAAAACTAATCCCCACACGTTTGTGTGCTACTAGTGCGCCCGCTAGAGTCGATCTCCATTAACCTTTGATTTTCTTCTCTAAAATCAGGTTAACGACTTAAAGACTTCATTGTGATTGTGAAGCCAGACCGATACTACTTTATCATAGTTGTGTGATCTGATTTTGCATCTTCTATCGTATGAGTACAGTCGATTGATTGGCTTGAGATCGTGAGAGTTCTCCGATAGGCAAGATAAAGAAGTCACAAACATCTTCGTCTCACTATTTGTGATTCCTCGACAATCCTCTTGTGTAGTCAGGAAGGATTGTAGAGAGGTGATTGATTAATCTAGGCTTTTCTTCGGGAATATAAGACCGGATTATCAATTGGTTCATGTTACCTTGATTTTATATCTAAAGACGGAGCAAAACCTAGGGTTTATCTGTGGGAGACAGATTTATCCTCTTATAGACTTTTCTGTGTGAGACAAATCTGTTTATTATCAAGTCTGTGATTTTGGGTTACAACAAATCTTAGTTGTGGGTGAGATCATCTAAGGGAATCAAGTGCGCAGTATCCTGCTGGGATCAGAGGCGTAGGAGTACAACTATACCTTGGATCGGTGGGAGACTGATTGGGGTTCAACTATAGTCCAGTCCTGTAGATGGTGGATTTTTGACAAGGGCTAAAATCGTAAACTCATAACTATACGAAGCTCCGATCGAGCAATCAGACGTGAGTATTGAGACACGAGCCTCTCATCGAATTCTCAACGGAGAGTACTTTCTCTCAGAGTACATGTAGATATGTAGTCTCACAACTGGACAACGGCATATCTCATGAATACTGAACACTTTCAGTGATTATTTCTATATAGTATCACGAGATGGACGGCTCCTAGACAACTTGCTCTGCTAGTATAGAGCGATAACGTCTTCAGGAACAAACAACGAGTTTACCCTTACTATATAAAGGATATGACTTACCGATAAGCTCATATCGGGATAATTAATGCTCCTAGACAGCTTTCTCTGCTAGTATAGAGCGATAACGTCTTCAGGAACAAACAACGAGTTTATCCTGACTATATAAAGGATATGACTTACCGACAAGCTCATATCGGGATAATTAATGCTCCTAGACAGCTTGCTCTACTAGTATAGAGCCACAAAGTTAATTATTCCTAATTAAGATTAATTCTGCCGTGACATTCACTATTGAATTCCCAGAATAATCTATTATTGCTCCTATTCCATGGTCGAATCCACGACTGGTCCCATGGAATGGCAATAACAATTGCTCCTATTCCATGGTCGAATCCACGACTGGTCCCATGGAATGGCAATAAACAATTGTTCTGATTCTATGATCGAATCCACGGCTTGATCTCATAAAATAGCAATAACTATATTATCTCATTACTCCGATTTCATGATCGAATCCACAACTGGTCTCATAAATGGTAATAGATAAAACTTAATTACTCCGATTCTATGGTCGAATCTACGATCCCATGGAATGGTAATGCTCACTTTATTATTCTGAATTCGTAGTCGAATCCTCAGCTGATCCTATGAATTAATAATAAACATCTTATTACTCAGTTTTGTGAATTATTCTCCACTGAATTCCACAATTAGTAATAAATAATCAACAACCGGGCGTCTGAGCTACCTCTAAGTAAGCCCCGATCAAATGGTGAAGTGTGTTCAACGACGATGCACTAACAGTCACCGCACGAACGAGTATTTCAAAATACAACGAAACGATGAACCTATGCAAAATAGGGAAGAAATAATAAATAATTAAAAATATTGACCAGGGTGCTGGGAGCAGGACACACGACCGACGACGTGTCGTGGTCAATCCCACGCCAGTTTTATATTTTTAATGCATTTTTATTATTTTCCATGATTTGATGAAAATTCTCTCATTTTATCAAATCTCCTTCGTCTCGAGGAAACTCCTCGGTTTCATGGTATTCATAAATTCGTAAAAAATAATATAAAATTAAGGAAAGAGTGGGGCGTGACCGTTGGCCAACCGGCCATGCCTTGGTCCCAGCCGGCCCCACACCTCACGGTTCCTCATTATTTTATTATTATTATTATTTCTCTAATTTCATGAAAAAACTCCTTGATTTCATGGTATTTTGCACAAATCATCAAATAATAATAAATAAAATTATGAAAACTTGTGGGACCGGGCCACTAGCCGGCCGCCATGCCCTAGCCGGTCCCACACCCCTTGTTTTATTATTTATTTATTTTCCTTGAATTTATCAAATTCCTTGATTTCATGGTATTTCTCTCAAATTAGGAAAAATTCCCTCAAATCATGAAAAATACTTAAAAAATATAAAAAATTATGAAAAACTCGTGGGACCGGGCCCCTAGCCGGTCGGCCACGCCTCCACGGTCCCACGCGCCCGTATTTTTATTTTTTAAATATTTTTTGCTTCCTTGAACTCATGAAAACTCCTTCAATTCATGGAAACTCCCTAAATTCATCAAATTTCTCAAAATTCATGAATTTTTCATAAAATCATCAAAATATTATAAAATTAAGGAAAAGGCACCACGGTCTGTGGCCACGAACGGTCGACCATGCCTTGGCCTCGGCGGTCCCATGCCTCCTTATTCCTTATTTTATAATTATTTTCCATCATCTCATGGTGTTTTCCTCAGTTTCGTCGAAACCCTAATTTTGGCATATTTTCTCGAATGGATGCTCAATTGCACGCCAGAAAATATCAAAATTCTCAGGACTGAGACGCGGACGCCTTGGGGACACGAGCGTGCTAACTTGACCGACCAAGATTGGCTCTTTGGCTTACAGAAGCCGGTCCCATCAAGTTTCACAGTTTTGACCTAATTTGCACAATTGCACGTATTAGGTCCAAGACTCTTCCAAATACTTTAGATTTTCATGAAGTGATCATCAGGCGGTCACGAGGGCCGATTTCATGACCCCATGGTCGGTCCCTCACTCCGTCATAATTAATTAGGTTTTCTCACCTAAGGTTCAGACGAGCATTTTCGAATAAATGATTAAACCAGCATTTAATCATTCTTTCACCAACAAATCGTCAACTCTTCAGGAGTTATTTGTATTTGCTCACGTGAGCATATGGACACTACATGGTTGATCCACGGTCCCATGTAGTCGCTCCCTTCTTCATCCCATGGTTAAACTTCTGACGAACCATGAATTGATCATCAATTGATCAAATTAGGGTTTCTGAATCCAAGGATCATCATTCCATATTCCAACCTTAATAATTTTACGACGACCTCATGGTCATTAATTTTATTAATTATGCTCGGTTCAACGACCAGTATTCTAATTAATATTTTTGGTAAGCTGCCAATAATCCATCAGATGAGAAACACATACTCAGACGATCAAATATTCAACAATTCATCACATGAGCAATACTTGCTCAGATGATAAATATTTGCTCAAACCAAGGAATATTGGTTCAACAATCAATATTCAATGATCCATCGAATGAGCAATACTTGCTCACTTCATCATAAGAACTATACCTCTGTCTCATGACATGTTCAATTCATGAGTTTCAGAACATCATGTTCAACTCAGCAACTACATGGACTCATCGTCCCATCAAACCACGAAGTCATCAATTGACTAACATACCACGAGATGTCAATCGTGTCACTTTGGGGGGATATCACTTAGGGTTTTGGTATGGCGGTCTACGACACGTGTGTTCAAACACACGATGGAATGTGAGCAAG
This sequence comes from Papaver somniferum, assembly GCF_003573695.1. Classification (NCBI taxonomy): domain Eukaryota; kingdom Viridiplantae; phylum Streptophyta; class Magnoliopsida; order Ranunculales; family Papaveraceae; genus Papaver; species Papaver somniferum. The sequence continues at coordinate 173,649,873 of NC_039358.1, forward strand.
TCGTGAAATCAGTTGAAGGAATTCACGAGGTAGTGGGTGGAAAATCAACCAAGTCTCCACACGTTGAGCAACTGGTTTCAAGCACGATCTCCACTTACGCACTCCTTGATTCCATCAACTGTCACACTTCATGGGGTCATGGTGTCTAAAATTCCAGCAATATAAATAAGTCTTTGAATCATGATTGAATCATCAGCATCAACAGTATCATCAATCTCACATCTCATCGACAACAGGAGATCATCAACTCATCAATTGAGCAACTACTCTCAATTGAGCAATTTCAATCATTCAGAGCTTATCATACTCAGAATTCATACACCTACAAACTTTGATTACCATTGATTCCACACATTTTCCAGCTTCCCTCCTACAGATCAACCCATCCTTTCTTGTGACCGAATTTACTCTGGAATGGTCATTGTCTTGATTTAGGCCGGAGTACTACAGATTGATCTCTCGAATCTAAAGCACCCCCTTTGCAGCGGTGCATCTGTGTGAGGTTTAACATTTTGCTCGGTTCGGGTAGTCTCCTCTGCACGGTCGTCTCCTCCATTCCTCAAAAACCAGCAAAACATTTTTCCCCATATACAGATTGGCGACCACAGTGGAAGATCATTCTCTCGGTTGCAATCTCAATTCAGCAGGATGGTCGGTCTTAGGTATGGTTCAGTTACCATTCCGGGTTCAACACCCAACTCTAACATTGCAAGTCCTAGTGGTACGTTGCAGGCTCTAGTGGTAGCGCTAACACCACTCTTCCGGCCAGCAATATCACGTCACATGTTACTATCACTCTTCCAAGCACTGGTGCTCCAGAGATCGCCCCTGCAAGTGACGATACTGGAGACATCAAGAATCCACTCTTCGGTTGGTCTCCTGAAGAAACCAGAGGAAATCAGCTTGATCTCATGAAGGTTCAGACTGACGTGGCTGCAACACATAAAGAGTTGTATGCTTATCTCAAAACTCTCACAGACAAGTTTGCGTCTGAACGAACTCAGCCTCAGCGCGAAAAAGGAGAAGCTAAAGAAACATCTTCAACTGCTGATCCTGAAATCTATCCAATCCATGTTGTACAAGATGAAGAATTCCGCAAAGCTGCAGATGACTCTCCAGCAAAGTAACTTGCAGGCTTCATCTCTCGTGAGGACCTGGAACGCTTCATGGAGGATCGAGGAAAAGACAAAGGATCATATGTTCATCGTTATCAACCTTCATACCCCGTTTCTATGCAAATAATTTCTTTCCCGAAGGGCTACACTTCCCCAACGTTCGCACTATATAACGGAACATGGAGCGCTCGAGAACACGTCTCTCGATCCCTGGAGGCACTAGGAGAGCATGAACAAAACGAAATGATCCCAATCTACAGAGCCTTTTTCTGCGATTCCAGACTCTCTCAGAACTTCATGAAGCAGCCAAACGATCAACGACTACTACACCTGCTTTGCTGAGCAAAGTCTACAAGGTCGAGGAACCTCGGAGCAGCCAACGCCTGATCAACAAACAATACAATAACCAACCTTCCATGAACGTCATTGCTCAAGCAAAAGGAAATATCCTGCTCAAACATGAGACATCCAACACCTCATCCTATAAAAGCATCAAGAAAGGATAACCAATCTTACACAAACCTCGATCCGGCATTAACGAACGGGGAGATGATCGGACATACTCAAACTTATCATGAAGCAGTGATCGAGTTACTAGAAGTCTGGGTTCAAGATGGTGCAATCAAATCGTTGCTCATCATAGAGAGCCAACTGAAGAAAAATGAAGAAACCCAGGTACTGTCACCTTCATAGATTCATCAAATCATCCAACAGGTAACTGCAATATTTTGAAGCAAATTTTCAAAGAGAAGGTTGATCCACAATAGCTTCAACGAGGGACTGAAGGAGTACACAAGAGTCCTCTCCCAATCAGAAGCTTTACACTTTCTCTGAACAAACTATCAAAGAGGAATTTCAATCCTGGTCGAACGTGAATTGCTCTATCTGTCGAAGGCACGAAGGAGAGACATGTTCACAGCACTGAACACATCATGTCAAGAAGTCAATTACGAAAATACTTATTGAGCCTCCATCCACGGACCAAGAGGTGTACGACTGGGGACTGCTTACCACAGTTAATCTCAGAAGAAACGAATTGGGAAGAACATTGATCGATGCTGATACCGCTATCAACAACATTCCACTGAAAACCATCGGATCCACATGCATCACTCGAAAAGAAGATACTCATGCTCCATCTCAATCAGAGACCTTGAAGGATCGCTCGGAAATACTTATGGCTATATCATTCTCAAAGTGAACATAAGTTCAACCTGGACAGAAACCAAGTTTCACATAATCAGGAAGATCCAGGATATGACACGTCCTTCAGAAGAGCTTGGATCCACACTGAAAAGATGGGTACTTACAAAGCGCCTTTGGTTACATATCTCTCGAACAAAGAAAGTTCTGATCCAGAAGATTTGACGGACATTCCATCATCAGAGCACTTGGAGGAATTAACTTTGACGATATTGAAGAAAGAACCTGTAAAAGATGCATAGACATTCATCAAGAGGTTCCACACTCAGGCAAGTTTCATTCCTCCCGTGTCTACGTCATTTATTTCCTCACATGCTATGTAGCATGGGGACTTAATTCTGCTAGCAACTCTGCAAGACGTTATGAATGGTAACTTCACCGTATTAGTATTTTACCAAGTGGTTGAATCTGACATTTCTTTGAATCGATCACTGAGACGTTCATTGCTGAGATGATGTCCAAACATGGCAAATAACACTTTGGGAGTTCCTACATAGCCTTGCAGGAGCGTCCATGTGTGCCACAAAATTAGAAAGCTCTGACTTCTTCACAAGTGTTGAATCCCACTGCTGCAACGAAAGGAATGCTGAATCAACAGAAGAAAGTCGGGGCCCAGACGATCAAACCTAAGACATGCTCAAGGGGTATGACGCTTCAAAACTCAATCATCTAAGAAGACTTCAAAATTGTACTCCCAATCAAAGAGTACACCTTCGATAATGGCGCCTATGGATTCAACACAAATATCTCGACACTAATTCAATACCAGCACGACACTACATTCGATAAGTCTTCATTATCTCATTATAAGACTTCTGAAGCAGATGCCACATCATTCACACATGAAAGTTACCAACTCCTTCAACATACACTGGGCAACCTGAGGTGATTCCGTGAAACTTCATCGACGGGACTTCTCTACATCACAAAACCCTACATGACTGAGGAACTTGTTCCCTTCACCGATCTAGAACGGAGATTTATGCTGCTATCTTCCACAACAACGTGGATTCACTTACAAAGCCGCTTAACGATACATTCATGCTTTCAAGAGCACTCAGGTTAAACTCCCAGTATACCGGATTCTCAACTCACTAACTAGTTCGTGAACGTAAAAGGCTCACTGGATGAAGGAACAAAAAATTATATCTATAATCATAGTTCTAGCCTTTTCGGTATTTAGAGCAACTTCAACCATGGTATCAACATCAACAATAATCTCTAGAGGAACACCATCCATGATCCTAGCATCGACAAGCATACCTGGAGCATAATAATTCATGGTCTCAGCACCAACAACGGTCTCAGGAGCAACATCCTCATGACAAGGCTCCATCAACTAACCATTCTCTGAAGTATTGCTCGAGGAAACAGACTTCTCGAAACACTAATGATTCATATCAAGGTGTGTAGACATGAAATATGCTCACATGAAAGTATTTCTGAAGATTGCACGATGGGCGGGCACAACACCAAAGTCTTCTACAAAATGTTCTCATCACCTCTACAAATGAGATACAACATACTTCAGCAAATGGGTTTACAAAAATGTACCAACGAGTGAGGAATGAGACGATACTTCCTCAACAAAATATGTCCGTATATGTCTCTTATACAACCTACCAAAAGGGCGCATCAATCGGATGTACGAGCTGAAAGATATGGCCTTTACCGTCAGGTCTATGAAATCTGAAAAATTTGTACGGGATTAAAAATTACAAATGTGCACGCTTCGTTGGATGACCTCTACAACTCCAAATTGAGTGATTTTTGTCTCATGGGATAACTCAGTCTCTTAGATTCAAACTTTGGGGTCAAGCATCAAATTCCGACGTCATATGAGGTTCCTACATCTTCCAGAGCGTACAATATGCAAGCAGCAATTCTTAGACGGTATTCATGACTTCCACAGTCGATCGGTGTCCACCAGGTCATTCCACTAAGTAATTCATCAAGGTACCTCCAACTTCGACCATCAAGGTCTTTACATCAATTTTCTACCCAGGTCCTCTATCCAAGTCTTGCCAGAAGAAGAGAAAACGAAGAGGAGAGATCTAACCAAAATACTGGGGACGGACGATTCACTGATCATGACGACCAGTTTCACAGTCCAAGACTCGTGGCACCAGACTCTCATGTTCTAATCATTCATCATAAAAGTAATGCTACCATCGGGACAAGAAACCGTGGTCATTACATCATCCCCTCTCAAGAGCAACCTCAGCTATGGTCCCATGACCAGGGTTTCAGAAGCGATGTTTCTACGACTGACAGAAGCAAGATGGCGCTGCAAGCACCATGATCATGTATCAATCAAGGGGTCCTGATCTCAAACTAATCAACGAAATTAAAATCCTTCACCAACCGTTCAAGACACAAGCGAATGGTCTAAGAACACAACATGCGTGTTTTACAACAAGCTCGGCTGAGATGATTTTACACTGTCCTGTACAAACCGACAATCTGGGAGCAATTGGTGAAGAATCTAGGGATGGGTCATATACCATTCTCTTCGTATGAAGGTCCTCTACAACATATCCAAAATTCAAAACAATTGGAGAAACGAGCAAAGAGTTGTGGCAAAAACATTGGACCACATGCCAGCTGAAAATTTTCTGAAGGTCTCCTAGAAGTTTACTGTTTCATCGATTTCACATCCTAAACATGCTCGGAACTCAAAAGGATTCTTTGAGAAAGTTTGGAAATTTCCTGGGCATGAGGATACATGGGTCGACCGCGAAAATCCGACATCGGACGAAGATTCTACAACAATTTCAACGAAGACCTAACTTCTGAATTTTCTGATGACGAAATTCTTCATTCATCCAATCAGGAGATACACCATCAACACAAAGCCGAACTTCATCTTCAGCCGATAGTCTCACTTGCTGAAGTCGGCGGTGCTTCTGCTAATGAGGGACGACTCTCGGATGATCGAGAGACATACAATATGTCAGCTTCCAGTGTCTCTGAAAGGTTGATTTTCCTCAGTATGAGCATCCGCAGAAGTCTTCATCTTTGACTTGATATTTTTGGAGCGCTCCACGGAAGATCCCGAAGAGTGGCTGTAACCAGAAGTCACCACTATCTGAGGCGCAAGGCATGGAGTTATGGATATAACAATAACAAACACGCAACAAAAATGGTAATCCTCAACTCTTACTTATTTTCGGTTTCAAGAACCTAGTGATAACAGCGTAAAAACCTCGAAAAACTTGCTCGCTTCTTCAAACTTGCCAAGACGAGCAAAATTCATTATTTAAAGTCAACACCTGACTTTGCGTGAAACTATGAATAATTCACATAACCTTTCATGTGAACATTCGCTGATTTTCTACATGTGTGCATACACTATAAAATCGAAAAACTCATACATACATTATTTCATCACGTATACAATTGCTTACTTTCAGCAATTGCTCAAAAATCATGACTTGATTTTCATAAAGCCGTGAACAACCCACGTAAATTTTTACTATGTGAACACTCACTGATCTTCAAAAATTGTATAGACGTCCATTCTACAATTGTGAAAACTCACATATAGATATTATTTCACCATGTATAATTGTCTACTTTCAACAGTTGTTTAGAATCAAAACATTGATTTTACAAAATATATATATTCAACGTGAAACTCACGTAAATTCGAAAAATATATCTATATATTTTTGCTCCCTCGCACGAGCATCTGTCTTTTAAGCGAGAGTATATTTTCAAAGATTTCCGAAAGCTCGAAGATAAAAAATTTCATGAAGGCTCATAAACAAAATTTTATTACTAACAGACGCACGTCTATAAAAAAAAAAACTTAAAATATAAAATTCCGGTTTTCGTGAAAGCTCATAGACGAATTTTATATCATTAGACTCAGGTCCATTTTGTTTGTTCCTTAAACTAACGAACGAACAAGCGTGTATTCATAAAACAAGGATTTTTTTTCATGGGCCCATCCCGCGAATCCTAAAACGACCAAGGTCCTGTCGTCCAAATCAGCGGTTCAACGCCAATCTATGTTCATCAGACGATGATGCTCTATCATGCCACTGGGATCTTCATTCAAGTCATGGTATGCTCATACTATCGAAATCCTGTAACGTATTAACTTACGACTAAGTTCAATTACTTATATTGTTTATGACCGGAAAATCACCATTCAATGCTGACTGAGGAACACAGCTTTCCTCAGTAAGCAGGGGACTTAATGTAGATGGTGGATTTTCGACAAGGGCTAAAATCGTAAACTCATAATTATACGAAGCTCTGATCCAGCAATCATACGTGAGTATTGAGACACGGGTCTCTCATCGAATTCTCAACGGAGAGTACTTTCTCTCAGAGTACATGTAGATATGTAGTCTCACGACTAGACAACGGCATATCTCATGAATACTGAACACTTTCAGTGATTATTTCTATATAGTATCACGAGATGGACGACTCCTAGACAGCTTGCTCTGCTTGTATAGAGCGATAACGTCTTCAGGAACAAACAACGAGTTTATCCTGACTATATAAAGGATATGACTTACCGACAAGCTCATATCGGGATAATTAATGCTCCTAGACAGCTTGCTCTGCTAGTATAGAGCCACAAAGTTAATTATTCCTAACTAAGATTAATTCTGCCGTGACATTCACTATTGAATTCCCAGAATAATCTATTATTGCTCCTATTCCATGGTCGAATCCACGACTGGTCCCATGGAATGGCAATAACAATTTCTTCTATTCCATGGTCGAATCCACGACTGGTCCCATGGAATGGCAATAAACAATTGTTCTGATTCTATGATCGAATCGACGGCTTGATCTCATAGAATATCAATAACTATATTATCTCATTACTCCGATTTCATGATCGAATCCACAACTGATCTCATAAATGGTAATAGATAAAACTTAATTACTCCGAGTCTATGGTCGAATCTACGATCCCATGGAATGGTAATGCTCATTTGAATTCGTAGTCGAATCCTCAGCTGATCCTATGAATTAATAATAAACATCTTATTACTCAGTTTTGTGAATTATTCTCCACTGAATTCCACAATTAGTAATAAATAATCAACAACCGGGCATCTGAGCTACCTCTAAGTAAGCCCCGATCCAAATGGTGAAAGTTTGTTCAACGACGATGCACTAACAGTCACCGCACGAACGAGTATTTCAAAATACAACGAAACGATGAACCTATGCAAAATAGGGAAGAAAATAATAAATAATTAAAAATATTGACTAGGGTGCTGGGAGCACGGACACACGACAGATCGACCGTGTCGTGGTCAATCCCACGCCAGTTTTATATTTTTAATGCATTTTTATTATTTTCCATGATTTGATGAAAATTCTCTCATTTTATCAAATCTCCTTCGTCTCGAGGAAACTCCTCGGTTTCATGATATTTTCATAAATTCGTAAAAAATAATATAAAATTAAGGAAAGAAGTGTGGGGCGTGACCGTTGGCCAACCGTCCATGCCTTGGTCCCAGCCGGCCCCACACCTCACGGTTCCTCATTATTTTATTATTATTATTATTTCTCTAATTTCATGAAAAAACTCCTTGATTTCATGGTATTTTGCACAAATCATCAAATATTAAATAAAATTATGAAAACTTGTGGGACCGGGCCACTAGCCGGCCGTCCATGCCCTAGACGGTCCCACATGCCCCTTGTTTTATTATTTTATTCTATTTTCCTTGAATTCATCAAATTCCTTGATTTCATGGTATTTCTCTCAAATTAGGAAAAATTCCCTCAAATCATGAAAAATACTTAAAAAATATAAAAAATTATGAAAAACTCGTGGGACCGGGCCCCTAGCCGCCGGCCACGTCTCCACGGTCCCACACGCCCGTATTTTTATTATTTTAATATTTTTTGCTTCCTTGAAATCATGAAAACTCCTTCAATTCATGGAAACTCCCTAAATTCATCATATTTCTCAAAATTCATGAATTTTTCATAAAATCATCAAAATATTATAAAATTAAGGAAAAGGCACCACGGTCTGTGGCCACGACCGGTCGACCATGCCTTGGCCTCGGCGGTCCCACGCCTCCTTATTCCTTATTTTATAATTATTTTCCATCATCTCATGGTGTTTTCCTCAGTTTCGTCGAAACCCTAATTTTGGCATATTTTCTCGAATGGATGCTCAATTGCACGCCAGAAAATATCAAAATTCTCAGGAATGATACGCGGACGCCTTGGGGACACGAGCGCGCTATTTTTACCGACCAAGATTGGCTCTTTGGCTTACAAAAGCCGGTCCCATCAAGTTTCACAGTTTTGACCTAATTTGCACAATTGCACGTATTAGGTCCAAGACTCTTCCAATCACTTTAGATTTTCATGAGGTGATCATCAGGCGGTCACGTGACTACCCAGGGCCGATTTCATGACCCCATGGTTGGTCCCTCACTCCGTCATAATTAATTAGGTTTTCTCACCTAAGGTTCAGACGAGCATTTTCGAATAAATGATTAAACCAGCATTTAATCATTCTTTCACCAACAAATCGTCAACTCTTCAGGAGTTATTTGTATTTGCTCACGTGAGCATATGGACACTACATGGTTGATCCACGGTCCCATGTAGTCGCTCCCTCCTTCGTCCCATGGTTAAACTTCTGTCGAACCATGAATTGATCAAATTAGGGTTTCTGAATCCAAGGATCATCATTCCAGATTCCAACCTTAATAATTTTACGACGACCTCATGGTCATTAATTTTATTAATTATGCTCGGTTCAGTGACTAGTATTCTAATTAATATTTTTGGTAAGCTGCCAATAATCCATCAGATGAGCAACACATGCTCAGACGATCAAATATTCAACAATTCATCACATGAGCAACACTTGCTAAGATGATAAATATTTGCTCAAACCAAGGAACATTGGTTCAATAATCAATATTCAACGATCCATCGAATGAGCAATACTTGCTCACTTCATCGTAAGAACTATACCTCTGCCTCATGACATGTTCAATTCATGAGTTTCAGAACATCATGTTCAACTCAGCAACTACATGGACTCATCGTCCCATCAAACCACGAAGTCATCAATTGACTAACATACCACGAGACGTCAATCGTGTCACTTTTGGGGGATATCACTTAGGGTTTTGGTATGGCGGTCTACGACACGTGTGTTCAAACACACGATGGAATATGAGCAAGTCGTGCAATCAGTTGAAGGAATTCACGAGGTAGTGGGTGGAAAATCTACCAAGTCTCCACACGTTGAGCAACTAGTTTCAAGCACGATCTCCAGTTCCCCACTCCTTGATTCCCTCAACTGTCACACTTCATGGGGTCATGGTGTCTAAAATTCCAGCAATATAAATAAGTCTTTGAATCATGATTGAATCATCAGCATCAACAGTATCATCAATCTCACGTCTCATCGACAACACGAGATCGCCAACTCATCAATTGAGAAACTACTCTCAATTCAGCAATTTCAATCATTCAGAGCTTATCATATTCAGAATTCATACACCCACAATCTTTGATTACCATTGATTCCACACATTTCCCATCTTCCCTCCTACAGATCAACCCATCCTTTCTTGTGACCGAATTTACTCTGGAACGATCATTGTCTTGATTTAGGCCGGAGTACTACAGATTGATCTCTCGAATCTAAAGCACCCCCTTTGCAGCGGTGCATCTGTGTGAGGTTTAACATTTTGCTCGGTTCGGGGAGTCTCCTCCGTACGGTCGTCTCCTCCATTCCTCAAAAACCAGCAAATCGTTTTTCCCCATCTAAAAGTCTGAAGTTAGTTTGCAGTAGGCTAGTATCTGTAGCGGCTTAATATAGTGTGTATTCAATCTGGACTAGGTCCCAGAGTTTTTCTGCATTTGCGGTTTCCTCGTTAACAAAATTTTTGGTGTCTGTGTTATTTATTTTCGCATTATATTTTATATAATTGAAATAATGGTATAGGTGTAGAGTCGTGGGACGATGAAGAAAGAAATGAAGTCCTAAAATGTCTTAGTATTTTATTACGGGTTTGAGAAAACCCAGATGACCCCTTTTAATATGAGATAGTCTTGGCCGTCTTTATTTTATGATCCAACGATTGACATTAGACTGTCAAAACGTTCATGCTTAGTTGTTTGTAATTCACTCACAAACAAATGAAAAAGTCGTAACCTGCAGTTGAAGTTCCTTTCTATGTGAAAGTAGAGAATAAGGTAAATAAATTCAACGACTTATTCCAGACCACTGATTAGTAGTAAGCAAACGTATTGATCAAAGAATTTATAAGTGAAGTTCCATGATGAGGAGATTACAGAATCCAGTCATGAACATTGAATTAGGTTTTGTATATTCTTTTCTAGTATGCCAACTAGAAACAAATTATGACTTGGGTTTGATTGGTACCTGTTTACCACTATAATCAAACTACAGAACTATTCTAAGGCTGCAGTTTGGCCGCAGAGTTGAATATCTAAATACCCCATCAAATGTAATAAACCATTGATAACCAAACTCCTGTAATATGGAATACAACAAAACAACATACAAATTAGGTCCAAATAAACCCACCAACATACAACAGAACCTACACAATACTCTTCAAACAGTCAAAGAGTCTTTTGATGATCAATCTGAATGATATAAAACCTTTTAACCAGAAGCATATCATATTGAGCTTATGAAATATAAAATTTGACTAATAATCGAGCACTATTTTCTCTAACCTTCTCACAGAATAAAGATGAATGTACTTCTACTGGACTTGAGTCTTTCACTGTTCTATCACACTTTACCAGATAATTATCATATATAATACTGAAGTCTAGGACCATACATGAATTTTGCACAAAAACATGACAATGCGCATTTAATCTAAATCTGGATGCATAATCGTAGAGACAGATTCTCATAACAATGCGCATTTTATCTGAATAATTTTAGAGTTTGGAAAGTTACGTATGTAATAAGAGAATGCAATAACCAGCAGATATACTGGCTAAATATTCGAAGAAGTTTAAAAAATCAAAAACGTTGCAGGAGAATGCTCCTGAATTTTTATGTATTCATTTCGAAGATGATAGGATACGTATCCCTCCAAACTCTATTTTTAATTAATAAAAATTCCTTTGCATCAAAAAAAAAGAAGATGATAATGTAAAAACATATGATATAGTTTGACGAAAGTTGATGTGAACAATTTCAAGTTTAAAGTTCAGCCGGAGATTTAAACATCGATGAAGTAAAGGAACCAAAGAGCAACAAGACTAATCTATAATTATGTTATACTTTGAACTAACTAATAACATTTATCATGCTTTTGTAAGATATTAACTCACAATTGTTCGATGTAGTTACTTATGATGTTGTGGGATAACACGAACAATTGAACAAGTCTAGCAAACCAGAGGTTCTCTGGCTTAACAATGACTATCTTGATATAAAGTAGATAATATCACCAATCAGAAGCAGAAGTATATTTTCAAAATTCAGCATTTTTAGAAAACTAAAGTAATTTGAAAAAGAACAGGTAAAAAGGATATACAATCTATCGGAATGCTGTTTGAGATATATGGACAAGATGAGGTGTCGACCAGAGAACTAGGGGTGCATACTATGAGTAGGTGTCCCATGCCCATCGTAGCTAGACCGTGCTGATTTGGTAACCCGTAAAGAGCTGCATACATTGACTTCATACCAATCAGTATCGATCTGTATCAGAAGATACATGCCGATATGAATATGATACAACCCTTATTTGATAAACCACCCTTATTTGAAATAAAAGTAATCACACATATATAGATAAACTGAAGATCTCGAATAGAAGTCCACTGAGAGGAAGATCCAAGGGTTGACTAACCCTGTCTCTAGCCCCTCAAAATCATAAAAAACAATTAAAAAACGTATATATTTTTCAAATATTTTATTACTTTGTCACCTAATTTTATATTTAGCTTTATATTTGGTCCAATAAAATTGTTCAATTGCTTAGATCTCATAGAAGTATACAAGACGCAATCGAAGCAAAAACGATTTTGATTCAATCGAATCGATTCATGAACTTTATAGCCACGGTTTGCAAATATGCATTCCTTAGTTTATATAAGTTTAAGTTCACGAATAAACCGTTTTTAGAAAATAACCCACTCAAGTATGCATACCGGTACGCATACTTAAGTACCCTGATTAAGTTTGTTTTCAGTTCAAAAACTCCAGCAGAAATTCACGGGACGTGAACTTCCGACAATACGCGTACAGGTACGCAGACTTTAGTTCCGGTTATCCTGAGCAGCAAAGTACGCATACTTTGGTTCAAGGATTATGGACTTATACAAGTATGAGTTCACATACAATTTTTATATCCATTCAAGGTTATACATCCTAAACTCTCATTTCAATCATTGAAACATTCTTAGAGGATCTTAAATAGAGGTTACTTACACAATATTCTTCATCAAAGCAATTTTCAAGATATTGAAATAATCAACATGACTTTCGTCACTTGTAAAGATGAACTTGGCCAAAGCGAAAGCTTACCAACACATATTTCAAGAAATAGATAAGCGAGACAAACTTTCTTCACTTGTAAAGATGAACTTGGCCAAAGCGAAAGCTTACCAACACACATGTTTATATCCATTCAAGGTAAGCTTACCAACACATATTGCGGCACATCCAATTTCCGGTAAATTGGGTGCCGCCGAGAAACGAATTTAAACCCCAAACAAATGTAATGGACATGAGTACTTTAGATTCGAGAGATCAATCTATACAATTTTGGCCTAAACCAAGAAATGACCGTTCCTGTCTTGCTTCGGTCACAAAATGAAGGAGAAGGGTTGACTTAGGGAGGGAATCGAAGAAGGTGTTGAGATCAGAATGATGAACTATGATTATGTGGTTGTTTTATGACTTATATCAGAATGTGGAACTTGCTTGCGGAATATGAGTTATAAGTTCTTGGTGTTTTCTGGATACTTGTGTTAATAACATTGTTGGTTGAAATAGATTGAAAATATATTTATATAAGTCATAGAACACACCCTTATATCTTAGGAAGTGGAAATAGTTGAGTGATGGAGTAGTGGAATCGTGTAGAATGGTGATAACCATGTAGCTACTATGAGGGGAAGACCGGTTGGTTTTATTCCCACTTACTTCTCTACCATCACTAACTGTCCGCCTTTCCTGACACTTTCTCATAATGAGCGTGTTGCACACATACGCTGTAAGCCCGCCAGAGCAATACCCTGATCAATATCCCCCAGTTTGTGAAATGTTTGATGTCTCGAGTATTTTGTAGAAAATATGTAGCAAGTTGTTGAGTGGGTCTTGCTTGCAAGACCTAATTATTTTGACCAATCACGCGCAAGCTAGGCGGTGGGCGTTTATATGTTACAAGTCAAGTTGTGAGACTTGCCGCAAGAAATAACATGTAATGCTCTTAGGTTAAATAATTAAGTTATTTATGAAATCGATATTTATAAAATATTATAAATAATTGATGCATATAAAGCATTGCTTTTAAGCAAGCATCTCAAAATAATCGATGCATATGAAGCATCTTTGTATAGAGCCTGCCTTGGTTGGTCGCGGAATTTAGTGTCTTAAAAAGAAGCGCGACCGACCATCTTTGGGCAGCTGCCAGGAGCCACTTGATAGACACATTTTTGTGTCTAAATTGTACTCAATGTCTCTATTGTTAGTGCTCGATTTTTGTACTAATTTTGATGCTTTGTTTGTTTGTAGGTGTTTTTGGAGAAATACACTCGTGTGGAAAAAGTTGCTCAAAAAGTGCTATTTGGACTCCCGGAGAAAAGTACTAAAGGCACCCTCAATTTGGATAAGGGGCACCTCAGTTAGGCACCTGCTATTCGCACCCCCAGTTTGGTTAGGGGGACACCATCTTCAACATTTCAAAAATTCGTTTTGGCGGGATTTTATTCTCAACTGTGTAACTTTCGATCGATTCTTGAAGGAGTTTCGGGTAGACTAAAGGGATGAAACTTAATGGGTAGACGTGATATGTCATAACAAAGCTGGTATGAGTGTTTGTTTCGATCAAATTTGGCTGAAAAATCTGTGAGAAGAAAATAGGGAAGCACGTACACGGAAGAAGATATCCACGGGATTACAGCGAGTTAGACGTGTGATGCTCGTGTTTGGAAGAACCTAACCACTATTTGGAGTGTGAAGAAGTTAAATATGGCAATATGGAAGCTTCAGAACGCGTGAAAATCAATATCAGTGATAAAAATGAAAAGGAAATATCCGAAGAATATTTTTTCTTCAAGCCGAGTTATGGAGAATTTGATGAAGTTATGACGAGATATTTTGGTGTTGAAAGGCTATATAAGTGGCTGAGGATTAGTACGAAGGGATGACGGATAGTTTGGGAGAGAGAGAACACAACAGAGACGAAAAATCAGAGTTTCAGAAACCTCCATTGCTACTGCTGCACCAAGAACACGAAGAACATAAGACCCACTCTGAGCAGTCTTATTTTGCCACAGTTTTTGCGACACAGCGGCAACAGTCTTGTTTTGCTACAGTTTTTGCGAACAGCGGCAACAGTCTTATTTTGCTACAGTGACAGCCGAGGGTCGTAGTTCTCTGGTTTGTAACAAATATAATTGTTACAAACCCGGTTTTGAATTATTTCTCCCTTTTCATCATTTGTAAACCCATCTTTGAGCATAAATGAAATCAACTTTTGAGCGTGTTTCCAACATGATGAGAGGCTAATTTCTCCCACAACCAAGGCAGTGAGGAAGCTATTTACGCATGAATAATTGGTAATCATTTATTTCCCCTAATTTATAATTTATAATTCACTCAATCACTGCTTTTGTAGAGTTTTTAATTGTTTGCAAAAAAAATCTTCATTAGTTGTGATTCAATTAGATAGGTTATGCCTTGTTTAGATAATCTATGCTTAGGGATACAATTAATTTTTGATAATTTTCCAGATTATTTGTGAATTAAGAAATAAGAGTCTTAAAACATAATTAGAGTTTTGGATTGTTTACCATAATTTATTCATGTGTAATAGTGAAATCAGTGTCTTGGTTGTTTTCTAATATCTTGAAGTCAATTTTGTAATAAGTTTTCTTTGTTTTTAAATTTTTATTGAGTCTAAAATTCATTGCCTTCACAAGTCTTAAAACAACCCTTTTATCACTATCTACAACAACTTTGAAAACACATCAAATTTTTGGCGCCGCCGACGCGGACTTGTCTTTAGGCTAGAGTTTTTAGATATTTTTTTTAGGTTTTTATTTGTTTTTATTTTATTTGTTCTTCTTTACGTTTTTGGTTTTTTGTCTTTTCCTTACAGATTTTGGAATTGGGAGCGAAAGAAAATTTTTCCAAAGCTTTGGTGAATACTTAAAGACTTGGAGTAAAAGACAAAGCGAAAGGAACGAAAGAAGAATTTTTTTTTTGTTTTTATTAAAAAAAAGAGAGAAAAAAAAGATAGACATTTTTTTTTAGACTTTCCTTTTCTTTTGGACTTGGACATTTGGACATTTGGACATTCTTTTATTTTTAAACCCTACGGAAGGGTAGTATTAAATATTAAACTGTTTGCAGAGAAGGACGGTGATTACGATATCACCACGGCCCCTCGGGTTCGTACACGACATTGGAGTTGTGGCCCGAGTCGACTTTAGTGGTTCATCCCCCGTCTGGAACGGGAGGTAAGTTTGTCGAAACACTCGCGAATCCTCTGTCAGCGAGTTACCGTATTCCTTCGTTTGCATATATGCTGAGGACTTGAAAACAGCTGCTTTAATTTCCTAGTAAAGGGCAAGGACTGGCCATACAAGATAAGGGTTCGGATTTCATCACCGTTCTCTTCTTTCCCGCCTTAGGAAAACAAAACCAAACGCGAACCTAAACCTAAAATTTGGAATAGAACGAGACCTATAGGGTAACGAGCTTAATAGGAAAGTCGTTCGAAAAATATTGGTTACTCTTTTGAGCATACATCGAAGTTCATGATGGTTTCTGTGAGTTGAATGCGTGACTGCGCCGCCTTGGAATGCGGTGAGGCCTTGGGTATCAAAGCTCTACGCAGCTTCCCTCACCTCTATTCAACTTACTTTGACTCGGATTGATTCCATAGGGGTTTTCTCAAATTGTAACGAATTCCTATTCGAAGGATTAAAAGTTGGTCTAGAAACAATCTAAGTGGAGCCATCATGCTTTTTGTTTGCTAGAAATCAGTAGGTTTGCTGTGGTGGAGTCAGCCTTGTTTGTGTTTGCATAGAACTTCCCTTCCTTTTAGGACTTTTCTTTTTCTTTTGTTTTTCTAGTGTATGCCCGAGGTTATCAGAGAGCGGGCTTGGAAAAGAAACACTCTAGGTCATTTGATTAGTGATAAATCTAGTAGTTCTTCTTGTGAAGGCGGAGAGCTCGAAGACTCTTCTTTTGAGAGCCCCGTTTTTGGAAACTTCAGTTTTGAAAATCTTTCTCTTCGTGAGGAAGGTACCCCTAGTACTTCAGCTGTGCCAGCGATGGCAACTTTGAAAGATTACATGTTCCCAACTAGGACCAACCGAGCTTCGTGCATTAAATTTCCAGCCAGTACGGCTAATTTCGAGATAAAAACTAGTATTCTTTAGATGATCCCTATGTTCTTAGGAAAAGATGATGAGAACCCTTATTTTCATATTAGGGACTTTGAGGAAATCTGTGGGACAGTTAGAATAAAAGACCTCACTGATGAAGTTTTGAAACTTAAGATGTTTCCCTTTTCCTTGAGAGATAAATCCAAGACCTGGCTGAACAACCTACCACCTGAGTCCATTGAAACATGGCAGGAACTTGTTGCTGCTTTCTATATGAAATTCTACCCTAAGCATAAAACTGCAGCTGTTAGGCAGAAAATTAGTGCTAGTGTACAACAAGAGGGAGAGTCTCTTTATAGGTTTTTAGAGAGATTCAATGATCTCCTATACCAGGTCCTCACCATGGATTTGATAAGATGAAACTTGTTCAGATTATTTATAATGGTTTAGACTATTCGACCAAAGCCATGGTCGAGTCTATGTGCGCTGGTGAGTTCACCAGTAAAAGTGCTGATGATGCTTTTACCTTCTTAGGAGCTATTGCTGAAAAATACCAACAGTGGGAGTCTTGTGTTGAACCTCCTAAAAGACTCTTGGTCAATAGAAGTAGCATCAATGTGGTAGATACAAGCTTCGAGTCAGATGCTAAGTTTGCTGCTTTGTCTAGAAGGTTAGAAGCTTTGGAATTGAATCATCCTAATTATAGGTCTCTTGTTGAACCTGATGATAGGATTAGAGCCGCTCAAGTCTCTAGTTGTGGAGTAGAGCCCAATAACTCGTTTTGGGAAGGTCATGTTAGTGAAGAACAAGCCCATGCTGTCTATAACAACGCTAGGTTTGAGAACCGTCAGAAGTTTGACCCATACTCAGAAACCTACAACCCTGGTTGGAGAAACCATCCTAATTTTTCTTGGTCTAAGGGCCAGAATCAAGGTCAGTCTAGTAATTCTCAGCCTCCCCCAGGTTTTGGTTATGCTAAGAACTCTTCAGGTCAACCCCAGTTTCAGAACCCTTCGGATAAAAAGATCACAAGTTTAGAAGACACTCTAGCCTCGTTTATTAAAAACTCTGATAAGATCAACCTAATGGTTGCTCAAGGGATAGAAGAAAGTAAAAATATAGGTTATGCTAACTCCCAAGCTATTTCTGAGTTAAAAAACCAGGTTAGTCAGATAAATGAATCTTTGAGGGAAAAAGGTAAGTTTCCTAGTCAAACTCAACCCAATCCTAAAGCAGAGAAATCGTACAATCATGTGAACTCTATTACAACCCTTAGGAGTGGAAAGAAAGTTGACAATAAGGTTGCCATGCCTGATAGTGAACATGTTGTAGTTCACCCTTCTGAGCCAGAAAATGAGGAGACTGATAGAGTCTCTAAAGAGACCAATGAGGGTCCTGCTGAGCCCGGCTTTGTTCCCAGAGCCCCGTTCCCCAGCTGCTAGTTCCAACTAAGAGCAGTCGAACTTTAATGATATATTGGAGGTTTTTAAGCAGGTTACTATCAACCTACCATTGTTGGATGCGATTAAGCAGATTCCCGCTTATGCTAAGTTTCTTAAGGACTTGTGTACACGAAAGCGTAAGCTTAGTGTCCAAAAGAAAGCCTTCCTAGCTAGTCACGTGAGTTCCATTATTCAGAATACCACTACTCCTAAGTATAAAGACCCAGGGTCCCCTACCATTTCTTGCACAATAGGTAAATACCGTGTTGAGAAAGCTTTGCTTGACTTAGGAGCCAGTGTGAATTTACTTCCATACCATGTGTACCTTAAGCTAGGACTTGGTGATATGAAACCTACCCAGATGACACTTCAGTTAGCTGATAGGTCCGTTAAAATTCCTCGTGGTGTGATCGAGGATGTTCTTATTGAGGTCGACAAGTTTATTTATCCAGTGGATTTTGTTATCCTAGATACCCAACCTGTCCCTGACCCAGAGAACCAGATACCAGTGATTTTAGGTCGCCCATTTTTAGCAACATCCAATGCGATCATTAATTGTCGAACTGGTATTATGAACTTGTCTTTTGGTAATATGACTATTGAGCTGAACGTCTTTCATATTAGTAAGTTACCCTCTGAACTAGATGACTCGAGCATAGAAGAGGTAAACATGATAGGAACATTAGTTGAGGAGTCATTACCAAACACTTTGTTAGAAGATCCGTTAGAGAAATGCCTAGCTCACTTTGGGATTGATTTCGATGATGATAATGTGATTAATGAGGTGAATGCTTTGTTAGATTCAACCCCTTTGTTAGACATTAGTAACGGATGGAAACCTAAGTTCGAACCACTACCAGTTTCTAAGTCTACCCTCGTTCCTTCGTTAGAAGAGCCTCCTAAGTTGGACCTAAAACCATTGCCAGATACCCTGAAGTATGTGTTTTTAGGCCCGTCTGAGACTTTACCTGTGATTGCTTCCGACTTGGATAGTGATCAGGAAAGTAGGCTAGTGACCGTCCTTCAAAACAACAAGGAAGCTTTAGGGTGGACCATAGCAGACATTAAGGGTATAAGTCCTACTGTTTGTATGCATCAGATCTATTTAGAGGAAGATACCAAACCTTCTAGGGAGATGCAACGAAGACTAAACCCTAATATGAAAGAAGTAGTTCGAACCGAGGTTCTTAAGCTGTTAGATGCAGGCATTATCTACCCCATTTCAGACAGTAAGTGGGTCAGCCCCGTTCAGGTTGTTCCCAAGAAATCCGGTATTACTGTAGTCCAGAATGATAACAATGAGTTAATCCCGACCCGAGTGACCACGGGTTGGCGTGTTTGTATTGACTATAGGAAATTGAACAAGGTCACTAGGAAGGACCACTTTCCCCTTCCCTTTATCGACCAAATGCTAGAGAGATTAGCTGGACATAGTCATTACTGTTTTCTAGATGGCTACTCAGGCTACAATCAGATCGTTATTGCCCCAGAAGACCAAGAAAAAACTACTTTTACTGTCCCTTTGGTACCTTTGCGTATAGACGCATGCCTTTCGGGCTATGTAACGCCCCTGCGACTTTTCAGCGTTGCATGATGAGCATATTTTCCGATATGGTAGAAAAGTTTTTAGAGGTCTTTATGGATGATTTTTCAGTGTTTGGTTCGTCTTTCGATGAGTGCTTGCATCATTTGTCATTAGTGTTGACTAGGTGTAAGGAAAAGAATCTAGTGCTTAATTGGGAGAAATGTCATTTCATGGTTCGATCAGGAATTGTCTTAGGGCATATCGTATCTTCTAAGGGTATAGAGGTAGATAAAGCCAAAGTTGACCTTATCAAGACTTTACAGGTCCCAAAAACCGTAAGAGATATTAGGTCATTCTTAGGGCATGCAGGTTTTTATCGTCGATTCATTAAGGATTTTAGCTTGATTTCTAGACCTCTTTGCAACTTGCTTGCAAAAGATGTTAAGTTTGTCTTTGATGATGCTTGTTTAGAGGCTTTTGAGAAGCTTAAGACTTTACTCACTACCGCCCCCATAGTCCAGGCACCCAACTGGAACTTACCCTTTGAGATCATGTGTGATGCTTCAGATTATGCTATTGGTGTTGTGCTAGGTCAGCGAGAAAACAAATTACTTCATGTGATTTACTATGCTAGCAAAACTCTGAATGATGCCCAGTTGAACTATACCACTACCGAGAAGGAACTGTTAGCCATTGTGTTTGCCTTAGACAAGTTTAGACCCTATCTCTTAGGTTCTAAGATCGTCATATATACTGATCATGCTGCTTTGAAATATCTTTTGTCTAAGAAGGATACGAAACCTAGATTGATTAGGTGGATACTTTTGTTGCAAGAGTTTTCTCCAGACATTAGAGACAAAAAGGGTGCCGAAAATGTAGTAGCAGGCCACTTCTCTAGGCTAGTTGTTGATTCCCATGATGAATCCCTTCCTATAAGGGATAGATTTCCTGATGAAAACTGTTCTTTGTTACCCAAGCACCTTGGTATGAAAATATAGTGAATTATCTTGTTACTGGTCGAATTCCCCAACATTAGGGTAAACAAGGTCGTTCTAGGTTTTTAGCCGAGGTTAAGCACTTCTTTTGGGATGATCCTTATTTATTTAAGTATTGTCCAGACCAGATTATTAAGAGATGTATACCTGAGAGTGACCAGTCCAGTATTATTTCCTTTTGTCATGATCATGCTTGTGGGGGTCACTTTAGTGCTAAGAAGACTGCTGCTAAGATATTGCAGTGTGGATTCTATTAGCCTTCGTTGTTTAAAGACTCCCATAGTTATTGTGTTACTTGTGAGCGTTGCCAGAAATTAGGAACCATTTCCCGTAGGAACATGATGCCCTTGAACCCTATTTTAGTTATTGAGGTCTTTTATGTGTGGGGAATTGACTTTATGGGTCCGTTTCCTAATTCTTTTGGTAACCTATACATCCTTGTCGCCGTAGACTATGTCTCTAAGTGGATTGAGGCGGTTGCGTGTAAAACCAACGACCATAGGGTTGTGATTGAGTTATTGAAAAATAATATACTTACACGTTTTGGTACACCGCGAGCTATAATTAGTGATGGAGGGTCGCACTTTTGTAATGGGCCTTTTAGGCTTCTGATGAAGAAATATGGTATTACACATAAGGTAGCTACCCCGTATCATCCGAAGACTAGTGGCCAGGTAGATGTTTCCAATAGGGAAATAAAACGTATATTAGAGAAAACAGTTAATCCTAATCGGAAAGACTGGTCGTCTAGGCTTACTGATGCCTTATGGGCTTACCGTACTGCGTTTAAGACCCCCATTGGAATGTCGCCTTATAGGCTTGTGTATGGAAAGGCATGTCATTTACCTGTTGAGTTAGAACATAGAGCTTATTGGGCTGTTAAGAAACTAAATTTTTCACTTGACAAGGCAGGATCCCATAGGAAACTCCAGCTCAATGAGTTGGACGAGATTCGTGTAGATGCTTATGATAGTGCGAAGGAGTATAAGAACAAAATGAAACTTGTGCATGATAGAAATATTTTACGGAAGTCATTTTCTCCAGGTCAAAAAGTTCTTCTGTATGATACCCGTTTACATCTTTTCCCTGGGAAGTTACGTTCTCGGTGGACGGGTCCTTTTATTGTTCACACTGTCTTTCCTCATGGAGCTGTTGAAATTGAGACACCGGATGGTAGTAGTTATTCGAAGGTTAACGGTCAGAGATTGAAACCCTTTTTAGATCCCTTCCCTACAGGTGATGTTGAGGAGGTCCCTCTGGAGGACCCTGTTTACCCTTGATTGACCATCGAGGAAGTTGTATGTTGTATATTAGTTTTTGATTTTCTTCACCCAGGTACTATCTTTCCAACTTCTCCTCGTGTTATTTTACTTTTGGTATTGCTCTTTCATAAACATTGAGGACAATGTTAGATTTAAGTTTGGGGGTGGGGAAGAACTTTTTAGTTGAACTTTTGAAACTTCTAGCGTCACATGGTATCCGGTTAGCTAAGTTTACATACTGTTTCTCACCGAAAAGATAGAAATTGGAATGCTAGGGATAAAAACCTTTTGAGACATTAGAGAAAAAGACATTGAGATCCTTGAAATTCAGGAGAGAACTTGTTCCTTTTAGAGGGTAACCGTGATGGACCTAACCATACATGATGGAAAGGCAAGTAGGTCAAGAAATGCCAGAAAGACAAAGCGACCTCACAATGTAGTCTTAGTTACTGGATTGCGACTCTCTCTCGGTAGAAACTTATCATCATCAACAAGCGGAGCGACATCAAAATCTATGAAGAAAGTTGAAGACGTTTTAGGTTTAGAAGCAACAATGGAAAAGAATAATTCAAAAATCAAAGTTGAAGTTATAAGAGCAAATGATATAAGTCGTTAGAATCCATGACACCAAGACATCACAAGTTGCGAAGATCCAAGTTTTGAAAGTCCTTCTCTCATGGCCATGTAAATTGTTGTCTTGTAATTTTTGTTTTAATCAAAAAAAAATGAAATGAAAAAAAAATGAAATGAAAAAAAATGAAAAATGAAAAAAAAAACAAAACAAAAAAATCATCGTTACGTTTTGTTCAATAAGGCCAAAGGGAAGTAGAAATTTATAAGTCAAGCAAGAAATCGAAGAGAAGAGTTAATTGTCAAGGTTCTATGAGGTTCGATAGTTTATCATCAACAGTTGAAGACCGAAGAAGACGTTGTTTCTACTGAGCACTATGAGAGAGTCGAAAAAAGATACATTTGGTTGCTTTGTTAGTCCGCTTTCAATCTGGCACAAGATCTTTCTAGCACTGGTTTAACTCATCACACGTAATTAGTCCAGCTGTGTAGAAGATGTCCCTCTCATCTTTATCTCTATCCTAATCTTATCCAGCTGTAAAGCAGCGGACGCATCTTACAATGTTTATCTAGTTGTGTAGCGGATATCTCTTTATCTAGCAGTGTTGCAGATGTGTCTCCCCTTTTCTTCAGTCAGCTTTAGAGCTGACACCTTTAATTTCTCTGGCATTCTAGTTACTTGGAGATAGGTTGATAATATGTATGTCCTCATAGTTCTTTGGATACTTGTGACCAATTAGAAGTAATGGTTTTGTGGGTACACCTCTGGTAAACCCTCCCGAGATTAACTCGGTTTTATTTTTTTATTAGTTTTGCTCGAGGACTAGCAGATAATAAGTTTGAGGGTATTTGATAGACACATTTTTGTGTCTAAATTGTACTCAATGTCTCTATTGTTAGTGCTCGATTTTTGTACTAATTTTAATGCTTTGTTTGTTTGTAGGTGTTTTTGGAGAAATACACTTGTGTGGAAAAAGTTGTTCAAAAAGTGCTATTTGGACTCCCGGAGAAAATTACTAAAGGAACCCTCAATTTGGATAAGGGGCACCTCAGTTGGGCACCTGCTATTCGCACCCCCAGTTTGGTTAGGGGGACACCATCTTCAACATTTTAAAAATTCGTTTTGGCGGGAAAATTTTATTCTCAACTGTGTAACTTTCGATCGATTCTTGAAGGAGTTCTGGGTAGACTAAAGGGATGAAACTTAATGGGTAGACGTGATATGTCATAACAAAGCTGGTATGAGTGTTTGTTTCGATCAAATTTGGCTGAAAAATCCGTGAGAAGAAAACAGGGAAGCACGTACACGGAAGAAGATATCCACAGGATTACAACGAGTTAGACGTGTGATGCTCGTGTTTGGAAGAACCTAACCACTATTTGGAGTGTGAAGAAGTTAAATATGGCAATATGGAAGCTTCAGAACGCGTGAAAATCAATATCAGTGATAAAAATGAAAAGAAAATATCCGAAGAATATTTTTTCTTCAAGCCGAGTTATGGAGAATTTGATGAAGTTATGACGAGATATTTTGGTGTTGAAAGGCTATATAAGTGGCTGAGGATTAGTACGAAGGGAGGACGGATAGTTTGGGAGAGAGAGAACACAACAGAGACGAAAAATCAGAGTTTCAGAAACCTCCATTGCTACTGCTGCACCAAGAACACGAAGAACATAAGACCCACTCTGAGCAGTCTTATTTTGCCACAGTTTTTGCGACACAGCGGCAACAGTCTTGTTTTGCTACAGTTTTTGCGAACAGCGGCAACAGTCTTATTTTGCTACAGTGACAGCCGAGGGTCGTAGTTCTCTGGTTTGTAACAAATATAATTGTTACAAACCTGGTTTTGAATTATTTCTCCCTTTTCATCATTTGTAAACCCATCTTTGAGCATAAATGAAATCAACTTTTGAGCGTGTTTCCAACATGATGAGAGGCTAATTTCTCCCATAACCAAGGCAGTGAGGAAGCTATTTACGCAAGAATAATTGGTAATCATTTATTTCCTCTAATTTATAATTTATAATTCACTCAATCACTGCTTTTGCAGAGTTTTTAATTGTTTGCAAAAAAATTTATGATTAGTTGTGATTCAATTAGATAGGTTATGCTTTGTTTAGATAATCTATGCTTAGGGATACAATTAATTTTTGAGAATTTTCCAGATTATTTGTGAATTAAGAAATAAGAGTTTTAAAAGATAATTAGAGTTTTGGATTGTTTACCATAATTTATTCATGTGTAATAGTGAAATCAGTGTCTTGCTTGTTTTCTAATATCTTGAAGTCAATTTTGTAATAAGTTTTCTTTGTTTTTAAATTTTTATTGAGTCTAAAATTCATTGCCTTCACAAGTCTTAAAACAACCCTTTTATCACTATCTACAACAACTTTGAAAACACATCACCGCTCGGGCAGGTCAAGGGCAAGTCGATCGACCCTTATGGAAGAGGGGCGGCCGCGGAGCACGGTGACACTTTATTGGTCGCCCAAGATTAGATCTAAGCCGGTCAATTTGGCTAGAAAAGTTGGACGGCAAAGATGATTTGCGGCAATAATCAGTTGCCGTTGAATTTATTTAATACTTTTGTAGGCAGCGCGATTAGCCATCTTTGAGCAGCTGCCAGGAGCCATTCAAGTAATTTGAGGGGGATTCGATCAGTCCTCATAAGAGGGGGTGGCCGGCATCTTACTGGTCTCCCAAAATTAGATCTAGGCCAGTCGATTTGGCTAGCCAAGTTGGATGGCCGAGATCATTTTACGGCAGTTCCATACTGCCGTTGATCGAATTCAAACACTGGCATACTTTGGATAATAGGTTTGTGGCATTGTTGGCATATTTGAAGCAATGTGATTGGTCGGGGATACTGTTGAGCCGCTGATGAGCATGGTTGTGCCTTGCTGATCGCCCAAAATCAGATCTGGGCCGGTTGATTCGGCTAGCAAAGTTGGACGTCCAAGATTGTTTCGCGACAGTAATGCGCTGCCGCTAACATAAATTAGGGTTTTTGAGCCGCGCAAACGCTTGCGAATTCGACCAAGCAGTGCTCTAACAATCTCCCCTTTTGTCAATTTTAGTGACAAAACTATCAATACATATTTCACAAGGGGGCACGGCCCCCGAATGAGGTGCGAGGTAAGTGAATTTGTAGCTTAGGTTAGTATAGTTTTTTTTTTTTTTTTTTTTTTTTTTTGCAGTGAATATTTTAGCGTTAGAGCATTTATAGTGATGGAGTATTCATGTAACAGTTAACATTGACAGTGATCGCATATTAATCCGACCGAAATCAACATATTCATATTGTTAATTAATTTAGTTTTTTTTGTTTTTTTGATTGTTTTAGGTATGTAGTGAAAATTTATGTTGTTTAATTTGGTTGTTGATAGATAAATCTTGGCACCACATGTTTTTGCATCCCAGATTATGGTGTCAACTTTGGTTGTTGACACAGGTTTATTGGATCAACTTTCATTGTTGACACAAAAAACTGAGATAATTTTCAAATTATGGTGTCAACTTTGGTTGTTGACATAGGTTTATTGTTCATTGTTGACACAAAAAACTTGGATAATTTCCAGATTATGGTGTCAACCTTGGTTGTTAATCCCAAATTCTGAACAAAACTTTGTTTTTTTTGTGAGTTGTTAATATGTTATGATTGTTGCATTCCAAAGATGGTTATTGCAGAGCTCAAATTTTGCAATCCGACTGTCTCGGATCCTGTTTCAGAATTAAAAACTGTCAGCGAGATGATAAGTGTGGTGAAAAAAATTGACCTTATATTCCTGAAGAACTCATACAGTTTGGTTAGACTGTAGATGGGATTTCAAATGCCATTAATCATGATTTGGATTTGAGGTTTTTCATTCACTACTGCAGCACGAAAGGAATTGGTGTGTTGAAGTTTAACATCCCGTTTAGGATGATCAAAAGGGTTTAACTGGAGTAGGGAGGTTGTTTCAAGGAGGTGTTGTAGAAGTTCGTGATAATGTTAAAAAGTATGAAATCCAAATTGGTTACAAATAAATTACGTAAGTGATAAGTGCATATTTCACATATATTTCGTGTCAATTCCATGCTAGTAATTGCTATCTTTTTGGTGAATTATTGCATATTACGCTTGTTTTCTTGTATTTGTCTTCATTAGGTGAATCATCCAAAAAGAAGTGAAAATAACTACAAAAGTAAAGTCTATAAGTCGAGAAGGGCCAAAGACCCAGCGGAACTCGTTCAAATGAAGGATTTCTAGTCATCATTTTGTAGAGGACGGTCAGATGAAGTCAACGGCGAAAGAACGAAGTCATTATGAGTTTGTATGAAGAAATTATGAGCAAAAAAAAAGAACTTGGAAGAATAAAAGAGCAAAATGGTCATTTTCCAGGACAAATGCTATTGGAAACCCACTGTACGTTAAGGGGCAGTCATTCTGATAAGGGGTGGCATGTTTCTAAGGAACTGTTAAAAGGCAGTCGATTCATTTACTGGGGGAAGCCATAATTCAAATGCTATTAAAGGCACCCGGTCTATTTACTCAGGGCCACCGTCTTCTACATTTAACTTCAGCAAAATGGAACTTGGTCGGGTTTTCACGACCAGTTATTTCCGGTCATTCTCGAGCTTCTGCACTCATGGATGTTGTTAGTGTTACAAGTATCTTAGAATTCAGGGAAACCACGAGTTCGATGTGGTTTTGGAGATTGTTTGAGCACGACAAAACAAGGGAGAAAGGGTTGCTGCCATTGGTCGATCATGATTATCGCGATATGTAATTGATGGAGAAGATTACAATGATAGTAATTGCCACTGGGTTGCTAATGGTGCTAGAAGAGACGGCTCGCGTTTGAAATAAGGCTTTATACATCAGTGGTGCTGCTGCCATTATCGGCCATTGATGGAGAGGAGTTGCCGGCATGAAGGAGTTGTCTTCGCTGCTGTCATTGACAACATGTGATGGCGTTGATGATTCAAGGGGAGTTTCGGTGAAGCATGGAAGGATTCGAGTAAGTCAGAGAGAATGAGAACAGGAAACGAAGGCTTAGCAGCTGAGACTCGAAGCTGCTGATGATCATCATCGGTGATAGAAGAGGTTAAGATGGAGTTACGGATCCGGACTTGGATATGGGACCGAGTTTGAGAGAAGTCAGGGAGGCGGTGATGAAGTTTGTTTGTTGTGAAAGACTAGTTGAGGATAGATACAGAGAAGATTTCCGAGCAGTAGAAAGATTCGACGCGGAATGGAAAAGTTGGAGTTTGGTAAAACGAGAAGCATCAAAGCTGCATGTACTGATGAGGTTAGAGCAGGCCATTAGCTCACACAAGTCCCCACTGAAGTTCAAACCAATCAAAAGCCACGTCTAGTCTACTACGAAGCTCCTTGCTACTCCAAGTTAGAGCACCTGTTTCTTTAAGATTCAAAACTCTCCACAACCGACTTTCATTGTTTATCGAATGTGAATTTTATGGATCGCACATACCTAACCGTTGCCTATATAAAGCAGCCAAACCCAGAAGAGTTTCATTCAATTTTTGGGAGAGAAAAATACAGAGGAAAGAGAGAGGAAAGGTTTTATTTCATATCTTAGGATTTACCCCTTTAGGGCGAAACCAATCTATTTTCTTCTTTTTATTTCACATATTTTTCATGGGTTTTAGTAAATCCATGTGTAGCTAAATTTACTGATTAGGGATGATTTCAAAGTCCTGATTTTTCATAATGGAATTCTGATTCTGTTTACAAGTTTATTTTAAATTGATTTTTCTTGTCGATTATCTCTATTGTTTTTATTGTCTAAGATTATCACTGGGTTATTCAACTGGCCATTTGAATTAACCTAATGATAATTCTTCGACTAGTATTGGGATTGGTTATACGTGTAATAGTCACTCAATTTCATACACAAGTAGTGCATCGCAAAAGCTGACAGAGGGATTTTGTTAAGCAATTGTGTATAGAGATGACACTAGTAAGCAGACCGAGCTTATGCGTCTGATGCTAGGATCAACCTAATTCATAAACGTAATGCATTCGATGGGTTACACCTTGAGAGCTTATTCATGGTGGCTCAGATGGATAAAATCTGGTAGTCGAGCGCTTCCGTATCCAGTGACAACAGGAATTCCGGGGATAGCAGAGCTTATTGCTATTCTACGGTTTGTGATAATAGGAAATTAACAAGGAATAAACGAGTATTTTATGTTCAGTGGCGGCTAATGATTCCTTAATCATCTTTGTTTTCTTATTATCCTTTTATTTATCTTAAAACCAATCCCCCATTTGTTATTTACTTTATTTTGCTGAGCAAATAACCTTTCAATTACACAGCTCTCTGTGGGAACGATCCTTACTACCGCTATATTACCAGTTAATTAGTGAGAAAAATCTTAATTAATTTGATGCACTTACAACACGCATCAAATTTTGTGCCGTTGTCGGGGAGCGGTTGCTATTGATTTGTTATTTGTTTAGCTTGTTTTTTATTTTGTTTTTAGATTTTTGTTTTATTTTGCTCTTGTGAGTCGTCATGTTTCCTTACGGAAATAACATGTACGGAGCACAAGATTACACATACAACAGTGGTAATCAATATGGTTTTCAATCTCATTCTTATGACAACTACCAACCATCATATGGGTATCATCAAAACCAATCTTTTAGCTATGATCAACATCCCACGGAACCTTACGGATATTCTCATACATGTCAAAAACCTTATGACGGGCATGTAAGTGAACAATCATGAGGATGGAAGGATAGTTATGCTTCTGATAAATTGTTTTCTAGTAATGTGCAAATGACAGAGAGTTTGGAGCTAAAGAGTGATCATACTGAATCAAACCTACTCCTCTTCATCGTGTTTTTCCTTCACTCTTTCCAAAAGAGGAGATTCCGCGCAACGGTGGAAAGCGTGTTAATGTCAGAAAAAATTTTAAGCAACACGAGCAGCTAGAAAAAGCCGGTGCATCATAAGAGATTCTTGACAGAATAAACAAAGCCATAGACATGGAATTCGAACGTCATTTTGATATTGATGATTATGAGGTTGACAGTGATTCTGATGCAGATGAACCACCTCTCGAAAGTCCTTGCAACAGTGATACGATTATTCCTATTCGGGATCATAATAACGATCACTCGCCCATTCAAAAGGAGGAGCATGGACGTGACATAAATGTTGTTATCAATGGTGTAACGTACACAAGTGAAGATTTTAGGATTTGCACCAACGAACTATACTTTCTGGGAGAGGATTCTGATTCCGATAACGTGGTTGTTGAAAAGACTGAGATTGAGAATGAAACCAAATTTATTAAAGTCGTGGAAGACCCAATTGAGCTTGTCTTGGAATATAATGATGCTAAGATTTCGGTTGAAGCAGAAATTAAGAGTTCGATAGAGGACCACGATATACTTGAGGTAAATAATTTACTAGAGACAAAAGATGAGGATCTCGAACAAGGTTTATCTAACCCTATACATAATTTTATATATATTGGTCATTTCCATCCAATTGAAGTAGCTTCTCAAAGAGTTGTTAACCCAGCTTTTAGGAAAATACCTCACTTAGGATTGGAGTTATGTGCTTCTAAAGTTTTAACGGATTATTTTGCTTCTAAGTATCCACCACTTGATGTGTTTGATTCTAGAATTGTGCAGGTTCACCAAGCTGAGGAACCTTTTGAAGTTCCCGAATTCTATGTTCTGTATCCACTTACGAGTGTAGAAAGGACTAAGTGTGGGGTAAACTTCAATAAAGTGATAGCTTTAATATTTATATATTGTGCTAATGTTTTCATGAAGCTGTTACTAGTATTGCAAATTGTCGTTTTGGAGGACTACCATATTTTCATATTGTTGGTGTATGGACGATAACCAGAGGGTCAGGCTGAGGACGTTAAACTAAGCGCTGAATGGGAGGTAACCCATAGGTTTTGTATTTTCTATCCCTTTTGTTTTTAGATTTGCATATCATATTAGGATTTCCCACCTTGACTTTACTTAGGACGAGTCAATTACATTGAGGACAATGTAAAGTTTAAGTGTGGGGGAGTGTTTGGATATATTTTGCATATTGAGTTTTTAGCCTTTTTGAGTAGTTTTTTCAAAAATTTTGCATAAAAACCTTCAACTTGTAGAGATTTTAGAGTCACTAGCATACTTCTAGGTATGTTTACATAGAGGATTCTGACAGACATAACTGAACTTGGAAGTATTAGGGAACTAAGTTCGGATTTCTTGCTTGTTATAGTGTTAAATAATGGATTTAATCATGTCGGTGATGCAAATTATGAGCAAGGAGAAATGCATTATTAGAGTTGCTGATCAATCATTAGTGGAGACTACCTATTTTCAAATCAACAGAGGCACCATACCAAATTTTCTTTGTAGCTGATTAAAGAGCTTTTTTTTGAGTGTGTGTCATTGTACGTTAATTGCGGGTAGAATGGTGAGCTACCCAACCTCCCACCAATAGAAGCACTACTCTTTGATCTCTTGAGTGCTAATTTTTTCAATCATGAGGGTGACGTCTATAGATGAAAACCACCTTCTTGTAGTTTGATTTGCAGTTAGCATCTTTCTCTCTCTCGCCAACAACAAGTCCATAGAAACACATCATCATCAACAACGGAGATCAAGATCTACAAGGAAAGTTGAAGACGTTTAAGGTTTACAAGCAACAATACAAGAAAGAGAAGATTTCATATCCAAGTAAAGCAACATACAATGAGCATATTTTTAAATACATGTTGAAGACTTACAATACAAGGAGCGGAATTCTATATCAAAGTTGAAGACTTATTTACAAGAGCGAAGAAAATCAAAAGATGAGAGTTATTGAATTTTATGATACGAAGACAATACAAGTTGTGAAGATCAAAGTGGTAAAGTACTTCTTTTATGGCCATGCCATTTTAATTCCGTTATTATTTTTGTAGATGCAATATTTTTATAAAAAGAAAAAAAAATTAAAATGAAAATATATTGAAAAAAGAAAAAAAAAAATTGAAAAAAAAAGAAAGAAAACAAATAAAGAAAATACAAAAAGATTTGCATTTAGGTTGTTATTTGTTCAATAAGGTCGTGAGTAAGAAAAATATATAAAGAAGTTTCAAGCAACAAGGAAATTGAGGAAAAGAGTTACAAATTGTTAAAGCTCTACGAAGTTCAAGAGTTTATCATCAATCGTTGAAGACTGAAGACCGAAGACTAAGAAGATGAAGAAGACGAGCCGAAGGAAGGAAGACGTTTCTATTGGATGCTGTGAGAGTGGTGCTTTCATCACTGCCGATCGGATGTGAAGGTGGTAAGTACTCCCATCCTTGCATATGGTTGATTTCCTTTCTTAGAGATCAACAGAGAAATATCTTTATTTTCCACGATTTTGTGGAGTCTTCAGAAATTATTCGGAAGGTTTTCTTCCCACCATTCAACGTGTGTAGGGTTTCTCTCTTCATTCCTACCTGCATACATGTGAGACCCATAAAAAAGTCGTCTTATTGAGTGCAATTATCATAAAATCCTTTTAAGTGAGGCGGAAGTCGAGGCGAAATGCTTATTGATCGCTCTCAAACACGCGTTCTCTCATTATGGTGTGGTAATTTATCACTCAAAATTTAAGAATGAGAATATGTTCTTTGGTATTTCTAACTTCTTATTACTAGCATGCAGAAACTCTATGTCCTCATAGCTCTTTGGATGCTTGGGACGCTGGAAAACTTTGAAGTTGGAGTAGTTTTTGTGGGTATACCTCTCGTAATCCCTCACGAGACTATAACTCGTCTACTAGGGACACCTAGGGGTTTAAAGGCTTGTTTCACATGCTAAGTGCAACCGTATCCTCAACGACATGGAGTTGTTGTACTTTAGATAGTTTGATCGAGGACTAGCAAAAGCCAAGTAAGGGGGAATTTGATAAGTGCATATTTCACATATATTTGGTGTCAATTCCATGCTAGTAATTGCTATATTTTTGGTGAATTATTGCATATTACGCTTGTTTTCTTGTATTTGTCTGTATTAGGTGAATCATCCAAAAAGAAGTGAAAATAGCTACAAAAGCAAAGTCTATAAGTCTATAAGCAAAGTCTGTAGAGGACAAGAAGATGAAGTCAACGACGAAAGAACGAAGTCATTATGAGTTCGTGTGAAGAAATTATGAGCAAAAAAAAGAACTTGGAAGAATAAAAGAGCAAAATGGTCATTTCCAGGACAAGTGCTATTGGAAACCCACTATACGTTAAGGGGCAGTCATTCTGATAAGGGGTGGCCTGTTTCTAAGGAACTGCTAAAAGGCAGTCGATTCATTTACTGGGGGAAGCCATAATCAAATGCTAATAAAGGCACCCGGTCTATTTACTCAAGGCCAACGTCTTCTACATTTAACTTCAACATAACGGAACTTGGTCGAGTTTTCACGATCAGTTATTTGCGGTCATTCTCGAGCTGCTGCGCTCATGGATGTTGTTAGTGTTACAGGTATCTTAGAATTCAGGGAAACCACGAGTTTGATGTGGTTTTGGAGATTGTTTGAGTACGACAAAACAAGGGAGAAAATGGTTGCTGCCATTAGTCGATCATGATTATCGCGATATGTAATTGATGGAGAAGATTACCATGATAGTAATTCCCACTAGGTTGCTGATGGTGCTAGAAGAGACGGATCACGTTTGAAATAAGGCTTTATACATCAGTGGTGCTGCTGCCATTATCGTCCATTGATGGAGAGGAGTTGTTGGCATGAAGAAGTTGTCTTCGCTGCTGTCATTGACAACATGTGATGGCGTTGATGATTCAAGGGGAGTTTCGGTGAAGCATGGAAGGATTCGAGCAAGTCAGAGAGAATGAGAACAGGAAACAAAGGCTTAGCAGCTGAGACTCGAAGCTGCTGATGATCATCATCGGTGATAGAAGAGGTTAAGATGGAGTTACGGATCCGGACTTGGATATGGGACCGAGTTTGAGAGAAGTCAGGGAGGCGGTGATGAAGTTTGTTTGTTGTGAAAGACTAGTTGAGGATAGATACAGAGAAGATTTCCGAGCAGTGGAAAGATTCGACGCGGAATGGAAAAGTTGGAGTTTGGTAAAACGAGAAGCATCGAAGCATCATGTACTGATGAGGTTAGAGCAGGCCATTGGTGATAGACACATAGTACCGAGATTAACTCGGCCACTAGGGCCACCTGGTGAGTTAGGATTTTATTTTTCTAGATTATATTTCCTCGAGGACTAGCAAATAATAAGTTTGGGGGTATTTGATAGACACATTTTTGTGTCTAAGTTGTCCTCAATTTTCTATATTATTGGTGCTCAATTTCGTCCTTGTTATTGTGTTTTATGTGTTTGTAGGTATTTTTGAAAAATAAACATTTTTTTGGAAAATTCGGCTCGAAAAGTTTTTCTTAGGCAACCCGGAAGACACGTGTTATTCGGACTCTCACTGCTGGTTAAGGGGGACCTCAATTACTAAGGGGAACCATCTTTACTACTTAGCACCCATTGTTATTCTCACCCCAGTTTGGTTAGGGTGGCACCTCACCTTCTTCGCTTGAAAATGAAAAAGGGCGGGAAAAATAAGAACAGAGCTGTGTGATTTGCAAGGCATGTTTGGACGTGATTTTTGGTGACTCTTTGATGGAGTTCGATTAATATGGGCCTGTTATAACTGACCAAAGGAGTCATGATCTTTAGAATCAACAGAATCAAGCTATATTTGGACACACGACGAAACATGGGAGTTTATTCTCGGAAGAGGCTATCACGGGATTGCACAAGACTTAGACGTGTTTGGAGTGTGCTAAACTGGAGAAGAAACGTGTAGAAGACAAATAAGGATATTTGACAGCAACAACATCGCGTGAAAGAGCAAGAAAAGGAATTTATTTCCCGTGAAAATACGAGAATTTATGGCGGCATATGTTGAAGTTAATGCGAATATTTCTTCGCCCGTCGAATATAAAAAGGCATGTGTGTGCATAGAGAGGGGCATGGAGAGTGAGAAGAGAATAGGGAGAAGTTCAGAGCATCACAGAGTCGGGATGATCACTTGCAGGAAAATTCTTTTCTGCTGGTGCATGAAGAACATAAGACGCAAGAGAACAGTCGTTCATCAACAGTGACAATGACAAACACCTGTGGGTCGTATAACTACAGTGAAAGTTTTCGTTTATCGTTCTCTGTAACAGCTGGTTTGTAAAAAACATAAGTGTTACAAACCCGGTTTTATTAATTTTTCTCCCATTTCATCATTTGTAAACCATCTTTGAGCAATGAACTCAAATTTTGAGCGTGTTTCCAACATGATGATGAACTAAACCCATCACCGGGGCAACGGAGGAAGTCAAATTTCACGAATACGGTAATTCTATTAATTCTTTTTATGACTAATTGCACAATTATTTAATTGAATTATGATTATCATTGAATAGTTGTCATTTCAATTGATGGGTTATGCTTGCTTAATTGTTTTGATATCCGATACTTTAGATTTACAACCATTACTTTCGAAATCTACTCTAGGAAATGAAATTAGAGTCAATGAAACTTTATGTTATGAGCTATTATTGTTTAGAATTGGTATTTGAACTGCATGAAATTGAAGTTTGGTTGAATCCCGAGTCCCGGTCATCTCTTCATCCTGTGAAAATATTTGTATATATATTTTCTTAATTTTTAGTATTCTCTTTTATTAAAACTTAAAATCAATCCAACAAAGTCCGAGTGAACGATAATCCTTCTTACCACTATATAAAAATTCAATCAATTTTTGGCGCCGCCGACGCGGATTTGTTTTTAGGTTTTATTTTATTTGTTCTTTTTTACGCATTTTGGTATTTTTGTTTGCTTTCAGATTTGGAGCTAAGCTAAAGAAAAAGAGAAAGTGCTAAAAAGAAAGGCAAAGCCCAAAAGGGAAAGAAAAGTGAAATCCAGAAGGAGTGAAGAAGAAGATTTTGTAAATAATTTTTTTAAATTTTTTTTTAGAAACTGTAATTAAGGTTTTTATTTTTGTAATCTTTTATTTTTGGACATTTTTTTCGGTCATTGAACATTGGACTTTATTTTTAACACCCAAAGGAAGGGTTGGTTTAAATATAAACTGCACAGAGAAGGACGGCGATTACGATATCGTCTCGGCTCCTCGGGTTCGTATACTGACATCAGAGTCGTGGCCCGAGTCGACTTCAACGGTTCATCCCCCGTCTGGAACGGGAGGTAATGATTCTAAACACCCGCGAATCCCATGTCAGCGGGTTTACTGGATGATTTTGTATGCATATATGTTGAGGACCTGAATTCAGATTTAATTTTCTAGTAAAGGGCAAGGCCTGGTCAAATCAAGATAAGGACTTGGATTTCATCACCGTTTCCTTCTTGCCCGCCTTAGGAACACGTAACCTACGCGAACCTAAGCTTTAAAATTTGGACTAGAACGAGACCGATAGGGTAACGAGCTTAATAGGAAAGTCGTTCGAAAAATATTGGTTTCCCTATTGAGCATACTTCGAAGTTCATGATAAATTCTATAAATTGAATGCGCCGCCTTGTAATGCCGGTGAGGCCTTGGGTATCAAATCTCCACTGATCTTCCCTCGTCTCTATTCAATTTACTTATACTCGGATTGATTCCAGAGAGGTTTGCTCAGACTGTAACGAATTCCTTTTCGAAAGAATAGAAGCTGGTCTAGAAACAATCTAAGGGAGACGTCATGCTTTTTGTTTTCTAGATAAAATAGGCTTGTTGTGGTCGAGTCAGCCTTCTTTGTGCTTGTTTAGAATTTCCTTGCAGTTAGGATGTCGAACTGGTATAGCCAATACAATGATTATTCTACTGAGCAACATGAACATTATTCTTTTTATGACCATAGTGTGAATAGTGGTTGGGAACCCCACACTTTTGAAGGTTATGGGTCATACCATGGTGATCCCAATTACTATCCACATGCCCACCGGTCATACGAGCGAGATTCTTATAATTCATATCCTCTAGATGAAGCACGTAAGATACTTGAGTCAACGCGTAAGTTACTTGAGTCGACACATAAGTTAACGGATACAGATGACTTAGTTATGGACGAAAGAACGGTAAAAATGAGTGAAACTTCTTTAGAAGATAACCTCAGGAAGTTAGCTGAGTCAACATGTAAGTTAACTGAGTCAACACGTGAGTTTGCTGAATCAACACGAAGACTTGAATTAGAGACGGAAGAAAGAACTGCTCGAATTACTCGTGATTGCCAATACATTCTTTCCTATATCACCCGTGAAAATAAGGATAATTTTTATAATCAAGAGGACGAGGTTATAATTGGTAACACTACTTGTTTTGATGAGGTTCGATCTTTTTCATATTATTATAATGATGATAATGATGAGGATAGTGTTGATGAAGAATCATACATATGTAGGCATAGCGATCAGGAAATGGGTACTCCAGTTGAGCTTCATAATGATAGTATTATTTCTGGTCCAAATCACGATAATTTTAATGATTATTCACTTATTCAAAAGGATGTGGATTTGACTAGAGATACCATCGTTTTAGACGATGTAGTTCATGATCCTTTAGCCTGCAGTGTGTTAGATAACCAATTATTTGATGCGCCTATCAGTGAATCGGAGGAAGTAACTATGATTAACACCATAGTTAATGAGCCTTTACTAGAAATTTTCGCTGATAATCCTTTATATGATTGTGATGATGGTTTAGAGGAAAGAGTTTACCCTGAGAATAATTTTTTAGAGTCTAGCGATTTAGAAACACTAATCTTAGAAGACCATAAACTCGTAGAGATGAGCGAGGATGAACCAGACTTAGAAGAATCAATTGACCATTTTCAGGAACCTAATGACCTAGAAATTAGGGAACTTGTGACTAGTCTCTCTAGAGACACAGAAAACTCTAAGTTTGGGGGTGATTATCATTCTGCTTGTGCTTTAACTTTTAAAAAGTTCCCTCGTGTAGGACTTGACATTTGTGCCCCAACCATCTTGCAAGATTATCTTCATACACATTTTCTCGAACCGAATGATGTCCAGAGAGAAGCTCAGTTGTTAGAAACCCGTCCTCTGGTTGATGTGGTTAACCCAGGCTATGATACCAAGATTGACTTCGTTTTCCCACCAAAGACTTTTCTTCCAATTGTGGGAACATTTGATTTTAAGATGTGTCGGTTATTAAGCTTTGAGACTAAACCTAATTACTTTAGGAGAATAGGGTCGACACATTTTCTTAAGGAAGACCACCTTTTTCATTGTGGTCAGCTGTGTGAGTCAAATCGGATTGACTTAGAGGATCCCCAGTTATTCAGGTTATTGTTATGCGCTTCTAAGTTCTTAGTTGAGTATTTCCAGACTCTTCAACCTTATCTTCAAAATGTCTTTGAGGAAATCCAACCATTGAAAGCTTTTTATTTAGACCCTTTTAAAGAGCCTGAACCTGAACCACAACTAGATGTAGTTGTCTTAAACAAAGGTATGTTCGGTATCTTCTTGGTCTGTTGCAGTTTCCTCTTCTTGTGGATAACTCTTTTTGATACAGATGACCCACAGTTATTCCGAATACTGCTTTATGATTCTACGAGGTGATTAGTTCATTCCAAGTCTGGATGAAGACTTTAAACTTAGCACTTCTTGGGAGGTAACCCAGTCTCATGCAATACGGTAATATCCTTCCTTAACTCTTTTGCTTCAAATGGTAACAATTTCTCCTTGTTCATGCTTTTATTTTATCTTTAGAACATTGAGGACAATGTTAGGTTTAAGTTTGGGGGTATGGGAGAAACTTTTTAGTTGCAATATAAATAAATAAACTCCAGAGCCTAGAAATTTGTACTTATTAAGGTTGGCACTAACCAATCTAAGTGGATGGGAACATCTTGTTTGTAGGAGTTGAGGAACTAGTCTGGTTAGATG
This sequence comes from Papaver somniferum, assembly GCF_003573695.1. Classification (NCBI taxonomy): domain Eukaryota; kingdom Viridiplantae; phylum Streptophyta; class Magnoliopsida; order Ranunculales; family Papaveraceae; genus Papaver; species Papaver somniferum. The sequence goes on from NC_039358.1 coordinate 173,688,458, forward strand.
GAAACATCTAAAGATTCTATTCATAAAAGCACAGAGCTCAGGTGTTAGAATTAAAAAAAACATGGTAGTTTCGCCATATCTCGTTGAATCCAAATCCTTCTGTTTATATTTTTTAAGTGATTCGGTGGGGTACATGATTCAAGTTGTTACCATTGCTAGGGTGAAATAGAGTGATTGAGATACCAAAAAAAAAAAAAAAAAATGAGACCCGACCATCAGACCAACCGGAATAAATTCAATAAAGTCGACCACTGATGCCCTTGTATATGCCAATTGTGTTTACCTAGAGTTAGGTTTATCGACCACTGGTCCCCTTGTATATGCCAGTGTGTTGATATTAGTCATACCGGTATCTCAGTCCATTAGGATAGGTTCATCTTGGCAGAGGCCTTCAGACAGATATGGGAAACACCGTTCACTTTAAACCATCTATTTTTACTCTTTATCCATTTTCTTAATATTTCCATGTGATTGGTTGACTCCGGTTATGATGTCCAGAAACTATCTGAGTAGAGCTCTGTCACTTATATATGAATTTTAGTATGCTGAGTGCAAACTCGTGTACAACAATTGGAATTTCGCATCAGGGTACTTCCTCCTGTAGTCAATGAGATATGCCAACCAAGGAGATTCTTTAGTGCCTTCCAAGGTTCTACGTAGATATCTAGGGTCTGGAGTAAAGGTTTTGTGGGTACACCTCTGGTAAACCCTCCCAAGATTAACTCGGTCACTAGGGCCACCTAGTGAGTTAGGATTTTATTTTTCTAGATTATATTTGCTCGAGGACTAGCAAATAATAAGTTTGGGGGTATTTGATAGACACATTTTTGTGTCTAAGTTGTCCTCAATTTTCTATATTGTTGGTGCCCAATTTCGTCCTTATTATGGTGTTTTATGTGTTTGTAGGTATTTTTGAAAAATAAACATTTTTTGGAAAATTCGGCTCGAAAAGTTGGTCTTAGACACCCGGAAGACACGTATTATTCGGACTCTCATTGTTGGTTAAGGGGCACCTCAATTACTAAGGGGCACCTTCTTTACTACTTAGCACCCATTGCTATTCTCACCCCAGTTTGGTTAGGGGGGCACCTCACCTTCTTCGTTTGAAAATAAAAAAGGGCGGGAAAAATAAGAACAGAGCTGTGTGATTTGCAGGGCATGTTTGGACGTGATTTTTGGTGACTCTTTCATGGAGTTCGATTAATATGGGCCTGTTATAACTGACCAATGGAGTCATGATCTTTAGAATCAACAGAATCAAGCTATATTTGGACACACGACGAAACAGGGGAGTTTATTCTCGGAAGAGGCTATCACGGGATTGCACGAGATTTAGACGTGTTTGGAGTGTGCTAAACTGGAGAAGAAACGTGTAGAAGACAAATAAGGATATTTGACAGAAACAACATCGCGTGAAAGAGCAAGAAAAGGAATTTATTTCCCGTGAAAATCCGAGAAGTTATGGCGGCATATGTTGAAGTTAATGCGAATATTTCTTCACCCGTCGAATATAAAAAGGTCTGTGGGTGCATAGAGAGAGGCATGGAGAGTGAGGAGAGAATAGATAGAAGTTCAGAGCATCACAGAGTCGGGACGATCACTTGCAGAAAAATTCTTTTCTCTGCTGGTGCATGAAGAACATAAGACGCAATAGAACAGTCGTTCATCAACAGTGACAACGACAAACACCTGTGGGTCGTATAGCTACAGTGACAGTGACAATTTTTGTTTATCGTTCTCTGTAATAGCTGGTTTGTAACAAACATAAGTGTTACAAACCCGGTTTTATTAATTTTTCTCCCATTCATTTGTAAACCATCTTTGAGCAATGAAATCAACTTTTGAGCGTGTTTCCAACATGATGATGAACTAAACCCATCACCGGGACAACGGAGGAATCCAAATTTCATGAATACGGTAAATATATTAATTCTTTTTATGACTAATTGCACAATTATTTAATTGAATAATGATTATCATTGAATAGTTGTCATTTCAATTGATGGGTTATGCTTGCTTAAATGTTTTGATATCCCATACTTTAGATTTACAACCATTACTTTCGAAATCTACTCTAGGAAATGAAATTAGAGTCAATGAAACTTTATGTTATGAGATATTATTGTTTAGAATTGGTATTTGAACTGCATGAAATTGAAGTTTGGTGGAATCCCGAGTCCCGGTCATCTCTTCATCCTGTGACAATATTTGTATATATATTTTCTTAATTTTTAGTATTCTCTTTTATTGAAACTTAAAATCAATCTAACAAAGTCCGAGTGAATGATAATCCTTCTTACCACTATATAAAAATTCGATCAATTGGCTCACACAAGTCCCCACTGAAGTTCAAACCAATCAAAAGCCATGTCTAGTCTACTACGAAGCTCCTTGCTACGCCAAGTTAGAACACATGTTTCCCAAAGATTCAAAACTCTCCACAACTGACTTTCATTGTTTATCGAATGTGAATTTTATGGATCGCACATACCTAATCGTTGCCTATATAAAGCATCCAAGCCTAGAAGAGTTTCATTCAATTTATGGGACATAAAAATACAGAGGAAATAGAGAGGAAAGGTTTTATTTCATATCTTAGGGTTTACCCCTTTAGGAGGAAACCAATATATTTTGTTCTTCTTATTTCACATATTTTTCATGGGTTTTAGTAAATCCATGTGTAGCTAAATTTACTGATTAGGGATGATTTCAAAGTCCTGATTTTTCATAATGGAATTCTGATTCTGTTTACAAGTTTATTTTAAGTTGAATTTTCTTGTCGATTATCTCTACTGTTTTTATTGTCTAAGATTATTACTAGGTTATTCAACTGGCCATTTGAATTAACCTAATGATAATTATTCGACTAGTATTGGGATTGTTATACGTGTAATAGACACTCAATTTCATACACAAGTAGTGCATCGCAAAAGCTGACAGAGGGATTTTGTTAAGCAATTGTGTATAGAGATGACACTAGTAAGCAGACCGAGCTTATGCGTCTGATACTAGGATCAACCTAATTCATAAACGTAATGCATTCGATGGGTTACACCTTGAGAGCTTATTCATGGTGGCTCAGATGGATAAAATCTGGTAGTCGAGCGCTTCCGTATCCAGTGACAACAGGAATTCCGGGGATAGCAGAGCTTATTGCTATTCTACGGTTTGTGATAATAGGAAATTAACAAGGAATAAACGAGTATTTTATGTTCAGTGGCGGCTAATGATTCCTTAATCATCTTTGTTTTCTTATTATCCTTTTATTTATCTTAAAACCAATCCCCCATTTGTTATTTACTTTATTTTGCTGATCAAATAACCTTTCAATTACACATCTCTTTGTGGGAGCGATCCTTACTACCGCTATATTACCAGTTAATTAGTGAGAAAAATCTTAATTAATTTGATGCACTTACAACACGCATCAAATTTTGGCGCCGTTGCCGGGAAGCGGTTGCTAATTGATTTGTTATTTGTTTAGCTTGTTTTTAATTTTGTTTTTAGATTTTTGTTTTATTTTGCTCTTGTGAGTCGTCATGTTTCCTTACGGAAATAACATGTACGGAGCACAAGGTTACACATACAACAATGGTAATCAATATGGTTTTCAATCTCATTCTTATGACAACTACCAACCATCATATGGGTATAATCAAAACCAATCTTTTGGCTATGATCAATATCCCACGGAACCTTACGAATATTCTCATACATGTCAACAGCCTTATGACGGGAATGTAAGTGAACAATCACGAGGATGGAAGGATAGTTATGCTTCTGATCAATTTTTTTCTAGTAATGTGCAGATGACAGAGAGTTTGGAGCTAAAGAGTGATCATACTGAATCAAACCTACTCCTCTTCATCGTGTTTTTCCTTCACTCTTTCCCAAAGAGGAGATTGCACGCAACGGTGGAAAGCATGTTAATGTTAGAAAACTTTTTAAGCAACACGAGCAGCTAGAAAAATCCGGTGCATCATAAGAGATTCTTGACAGAATAAACAAGGCCATAGACATGGAATTCGAACATCATTTTGATGTTGATGATTATGAGGTTGACAGTGATTCTGATGCAGATGAACCACCTCTCGAAAGTCCTTGCAACAATGATACGATTATTCGTATTCGGGATCATAATAACGATCACTCGCCCATTCAAAAGGAGGAGAATGGATGTGACATAAATGTTGTTATCAATGGTGTAACGTACACAAGTGAAGATTTTAGGATTTGCACCAACGAACTATACTTTTTGGGAGAGTATTCTGATTCCGATAACGTGGTTGTTGAAAAAACTGAGATTGACAATGAAACCAAATTTATTAAAGTCGTGGAAGACCCAATTGAGCTTGTCTTGGAATATAATGATGCTAATATTTCGGTTGAAGCAGTTATTAAGAGTTTGATAGAGGACCACGATATAATTGAGGTAAATAATTCGCTATAGACAAAAGATGAGGATCTCGAACAAGGTTTGTCTAACCCTATACATAATTTTATATATATTGGTCATTTCCATCCAATTGAAGTAGCTTCTCAAAGAGTTGTTAACCCAACTTTTAGGAAAATACCTCACTTAGGATTGGAGTTATGTGCTTCTAAAGTTTTAAAGGATTATTTTGCTTCTAAGTATCCACCACTTGATGTGTTTGATTCTAGAATTGTGCAGGTTCACCAAGCTGAGGAACCTTTTGAAGTTTCCGAATTCTATGTTATGTATCCACTTCTGAGTGTAGAAAGGACTAAGTGTGGGGGAAACTTCAATAAAGTGATAGCTTTAATATTTATATCTTGTTCTAATGTTTTCATGAAGCTGTTACTAGTATTGCAAATTGTCGTTTGGGAGGACTACCAGATTTTCAGATTGTTGGTGTATGGACGATAACCAGAGGGTCAGGCTGAGGACGTTAAACTAAGCGCTGAATGGGAGGCAACCCATAGGTTTTGTATTTTCTATCCCTTTTGTTTTTAGATTTGCATATCATATTAGGATTTCCCACCTTGACTTTACTTAGGACGAGTCAATTACATTGAGGACAACGTAAAGTTTAAGTGTGGGGGAGTGTTTGGATATATTTTGCATATTGAGTTTTTAGCCTTTTTGAGTCGTTTTTTCAAAAATTTTGCATAAAAACCTTCAACTTGTAGAGATTTTAGAGTCACTAGCATACTTCTAGGTATGTTTACATAGAGGATTCTGATCGACATAACTGAACTTGGAAGTATTAGGGAACTACGTTCGGATTTCTTGCTTGTTAGAGTGTTAAATAATGGATTTAATCATGCCGGTGATGCAAATTAGGAGCAGGGAGAAGTGCATTATTAGAGTTGCTGATCAATCATTAGTGGAGACTACCTATTTTCAAATCAACAGAGGCACCATACCAAATTTTCTTTGTATCTGACTAAAGAGCTTTTTTTTTGAGTGTGTGTCACTGTACGTTAATTCCGGGTAGAATGGTGAGCTACCCGACCTCCCACCAATAGAAGCACTACTCTTTGATCTCTTGAGTGCTAATTTTGTCAATCATGAGGGTGACGTCTATAGATGAAAACCACCTTCTTGTAGTTTGATTTGAAGTTAGCACCATTCTCTCTCTCTCGCCAACAACAAGTCCATAGAAACACATCATCATCAACAAGGGAGCGACATCAAAATCTACAAGGAAAATTGAAGACGTTTAAGGTTTACAAGCAACAATACAAGAAAGAGAAGATTTCATATCCAAGTAAAGCAACATACAATGAGCATATTTTTAAATACATGTTGAAGACTTACAATACAAGGAGCGGAATTCTATGTCAAAGTTGACGACTTATTTACAAGAGCGAAGAAAATCAAAAGATGAGAGTTATTGAATTTTATGATACGAAGACAATACAAGTTGTGAAGATCAAAGTGGTAAAATACTTCTTTTATGGCCATGCCATTTTAATTCCGTTATTATTTTGTAGTTGCAATCTTTTTATAACAAGGAAATATATTGAAAAAAGAAAAAAAAATGAAAAAAAAAATTGAAAAAAGAAGAAAGAAAAAAAAATAAAGAAAATACAAAAAGATTTGCATTTAGGTTGTTATTTGTTCAATAAGGTCATGAGTAAGAAAAATATATAAAGAATTTTCAAGCAACAAGGAAATTGAGGAAAAGAGTTACAAATTGTTAAAGCTCTACGAATTTCAAGAGTTTATCATCAATCGTTGAAGACCGTAGAACGAAGACTAAGAAGATGAAGAAGACGAGCCGAAGGAAGAGAGACGTTTCTATTGGATGCTGTGAGAGTGGTGCTTTCATCACTACCGACCGGATGTGAAGGAGGTAAGCACTCCCATCCTTACATATGGTTGATTTCCTTTCTTAGAGATCATCAGAAAAATATCTTTATTTTCCACGATTTTTTGGAGTCTCTAGAAATTATTCGGAAGGTTTTCGTCCCACCATTCAATGTGTGTAGGATTTCTCTCTTCATTCCTACCTGCATACATGTGAGACCCATAAAAAAGCCGTCTTATTGAGTGCAATTATCATAAAATCCTTTTAAGTTAGGCAGAAGTCGAGGAGAAATGCATATTGATCGCTCTCAAACACGCGTACTCTCATTATTGTGTGGTTATTTCTCACTCAACATTTAAGAATGAATATGTTCTTTGGTATTTCTAACGTCTTATTACTAGCATGTAGAAACTCTATGTCCTCATAGCTCTTTGGATGCTTGGGACGCTGGAAAACTTTGAAGTTGGAGTAGGTTTTGTGGGTATACCTCTCGTAAGACCTCACGAGACTATAACTCGTCTACTAGGGACACCTAGGGGTTTAAAGGCTTGTTGCACATGCTAAGTGCAACCGTATCCTCAATGACATGGAGTTGTTGTACTTTAGATAGTTTGCTCGAGGACTAGCAAAAGCCAAGTATGGGGGAATTTGATAAGTGCATATTTCACATATATTTGGTGTCAATTCCATGCTAGTAATTGCTATCTTTTGGGTGAATTATTGCATATTACGCTTGTTTTCTTGTATTTGTCTTCATTAGGTGAATCATCCAAAAAGAAGTGAAAATAGCTACAAAAGTAAAGTCTATAAGTCGAGAAGGTCCAAAGACCCAGTGGAACTCGTTCAAATGGAGGATTTCTAGTCATCATTCTGTAGAGGACAGGCAGATGAAGTCAACGGCGAAGGGACGAAGTCATTATGAGTTCGTATGAAGAAATTTTGAGCAAAAAAAAGAACTTGGAAGAATAAAAGAGCAAAATGGTCATTTCCAGGACAAGTGCTATTGGAAACCCACTATACGTTAAGGGGCGGTCATTCTGATAAGGGGTGGCCTGTTTCTAAGGAACTGCTAAAAGGCAGTCGATTCATTTACTAGGGGAAGCCATAATTCAAATGCTATTAAAGGCACCCGGTCTATTTACTCAGGGCCACCGTCTTCTACATTTAACTTCAACATAACGGAACTTGGTCGAGTTTTCACGACCAGTTATTTTCCTTCATTCTCGAGCTGCTGCGTTCATGGATGTTGTTAGTGTTATAAGTATTTTAGAATTCATGGAAACCACGAGTTCGATGTGGTTTTGGAGATTGTTTGAGCACGACAAAACAAGGGACAAAATCGTTGCTGCCATTGGTCGATCATGATTATCGCGACATGTAATTGATGGAGAAGATTACGATGATAGTAATTGCCACTGGGTTGCTGATGGTGCTAGAAGAGACGGCTCGAGTTTGAAATAGGGATTTATACATCAGTGGTGCTGCTACCATTATCGGCCATTGATGGAGAAGAGGTGTTGGCATGAAGGAGTTGTCTTCACTGTTGTCATTGACAATATGTGATGATTCAAGGGGAGTTCCGGTGAAGCATGGAAGGATTCGAGCAAGTCAGAGAGAATAAGAACAGGAAACGAAGGCTTAGCAGCTGAGACTCGAAGCTTCTGATGATCATCATCGGTGATAGAAGAGGTTAAGATGGAGTTACAGATCCGAACTTGGATATGGGACCGAGTTTGAGAGAAGTCAGGGAGGCGGTGATGAAGTTTGTTTGCTGTGAAAGACTAGTTGAGGATAGATACAAAGAATATTTCCGAGCAGTGGAAAGATTCGACGCGGAATGGAAAAGTTGGAGTTTGATAAAATGAGAAGCATCGGAGATGCATGTACTGATGAGGTTAGAACAGGCCATTGGCTCACACAAGTCCCCACTGAAGTTCAAACCCATCAAAAGCCGTGTCTAGTCTACTAAGAAGCTCCTTGCTACGCCAAGTTAGAGCACCTGTTTCCCAAAGATTCAAAACTCTCCACAACCGACTTTCATTGTTTATCGAATGCGAATTTTGTGGATCACACATACCTAACCGTTGCCCATATAAAGCAGCCAAGCCCAGAAGAGTTTCATTCAATTTTTGGGAGAGAAAAATACAGAGGAAAGAAAGAGGAAAGGTTTTATTTCATATCTTAGGGTTTACCCCTTTAGGGGGAAACCAATCTATTTTCTTCTTCTTCTTTCACATATTTCTCATGGGTTTTAGTAAATCCATGTGTATCTAAATTTACTGATTAGGGATGATTTCAAAGTCCTGATTTTTCATAATGGAATTCTGATTCTGTTTACAAGTTTATTTTAATTTGATTTTTCTTGTCGATTATCTCTATTGTTTTTATTGTCTAAGATTATTACTGGGTTATTCAACTGGCCATTTGAATTAACCTAATGATAATTCTTCTACTAGTATTGGGATTGGTGATACATGTAATAGTCACTCAATTTCATACACAAGTAGTACATCGCAAAAGCTGACAGAGGGATTTTGTTAAGCAATTGTGTATAGAGATGATACTAGTAAGAAGACCGAGCTTATACCTCCGATGCTAGGATCAACCTAATTCACAAAACGTAATACATTCGATGGGTTACACCTTGAGAGCTTATTCATGGTGGCTCAGATGGATAGAATCTGGTAGTTGAGCGCTTTCGTATCTAGTGACAACAGGAATTCCGGGGATAGCAGAGCTTATTGCTATTCTACAGTTGGTGATAATAGAAAATTAACAAGGTATAAACGAGTATTTTATGTTCAGTGGCGGCGAATGATTCCTTAATCATCTTTGTTTTCTTATTATCTTTTTATTTATCTTAAAACCAATCCCTCATTTGTTATTTACTTTATTTTGCTGATCAAATAACCTTTCAATTACACAGCTCTCTGTGGGAACGATCCTTACTACCGCTATATTACCAGTTAATTAGTGGGAAAAATCTTAATTAATTTGTTGCACTTACGACACGCATCAGTAAGTATGAATTACGTAAGAGTAACTAGAAACAATACAATGTGGAGTGTAATTACAAGTAAAAGCATAGTTGTCGCTGGAGGTTTCATGCCTCTCTCCTTGCCAAAAATAATGGTGTATTGTGCAAGAAATATCATGGAGAGAATTCATGTGATTTAGCTTGTTCTGATCCAGCAAAAATCAGAATAGGGAAGTCTCTTCTGAAGGATATTTTGTTAGAGCACTGCTCGGTCGAACTCGCAAGTGTTGCTATCTCAAGCTTGTTTGTCAAGTTTAGTTGCCAAAACTATAAGTCTTGATTTCTAGTCTACTTATAGCTAAGTCTCGTATTAAGATAGAAAGTGTAGTTGAGCTTTAGACTTCACGACGTTCATTGAATGACGAAGAACTACTCAAGGGAACTTGTGGATCTTCATCAACAAAAGGCATGTGGAGACTTGAAGTCATCTACCACTCAAAAGTCTATCTACTCTATCTCCTATTTGAGACAAATAGTCGTATTGCTATATAGACTTCAATTCTAGACATTTGGTATTTCAAGCCCAGTTTATCTCACTTATTTATTTCTCAAAATATGTGTTGGTAAGCTTTCGCTTTAACCAAGTTCATCTTTTAATCTTGACGAAAGTCAAAAGATAATCATGTGAAAATCGCCTTGTAAGACAGCCATTTGATGTAGTCTCAAAATGTTTCGTATTGATCATTCGATCACTTGAAAATTGCTTTGAAGCTCATAGTTTGTGTGGGACGGCTATTGTCGTCTTCCAAGAATGTTTCAATGATTGAAATGAGGGTTTAGAACACATAACCATGATTGTATATAAACATAGTGTGTGTGTTCACCTTTGTGTAAAAGTCCAAAATCTGTGAACCTTGGTATGCGTACCCATGTGCGTACTGGATGTTTATGGAAGTACGTGAACCAAATATGCGTACCCATACGCATACTGGTGGAAGTTCATGTTCCATGAATATCTGCTGGAGTTTGGAAAAGGAAATGGTATGCATACCCGTACGCGTACTAGCGTAACCAGACTCAGTCCGGCTACTTAGGTCTGCGTACCCGTTTGCATACTTAAGTAGGTTATGTTCTAAAATCGGTTTGTTTATGAGCTAATACATTTATATAATAATGAATGCAATCTTTTGCAAACCGTGGCTATAATGTTCATGAAATGATTCGAGTGAATCAAAATCGATTTTGCTTCAATTGTGTCTTGTATATTTCTATGAGAATATAAACAATTGAACAACTCTCTAACTAGTTTCATTTGTGTCATTTGAACTAGTTATGATAAAGATGAATCAGTTTGATATGAAAGTGCTCATATGGCTAACCATTGGTTAACTATTGTTGAACCAACTAAGTGTACACGTTTAGGTACAGTTACATTTATCTAAATGACGGTACATTTCATTTGTGTATAACAAGCTAAGTTCGATCTAACGGTTGAAAGATATTAGCTTGATCTAACCAGGTTTTCATCTAACTATGAATATTGAATGCTTTGTTACCATGGTAACATTGATTGCAAACCCTGATTTGGAGACTATATAAAGGATAACTCTAGCAACTGGGAAACCTAATCCCCACACCTCCTGTGTGATACTAGTTGCAACTAGAGTCGATTCTCCTTTAACCTTAGGTTTTTCACGAAACCCTGTAGGTTAACGACTTAAAGACTTCATTGGGATTGTGAAGCCAGACCCAACTATTTTCTCTATAGTTGTGTTTTCTGATCTTGTTGTTTTCTATCGTGATTGAGTATTATTTTCTTTAAGATTTTCTCGAGATTTATTCTCCGATAGGCAAGATTGAAAGTAGTCACAAATATCTTCGCCTCATCGTTTGTGATTCCATAATATCCTGTTTCGTTAATTGATTAAGATTATTGTGCGGTGATTGATAATACTAGGTTGTTCTTTGGGATAATAAGTCTGGTTTATCAATGGATTCCTGTTCACCTTGATTTATCAAAAGATGGAACAAAACTCATAGTTTTATCTGTGAGAGATAGATTTATCTATACAATAAACTTTTCTGCGTGATACAGATTTGTTTATCAAGTCTTCGACTTTGGGCCGTAGCAACTCTTAGTTTTGGGTGAGATCAGCTAAGGGAATCAAGTGCGTAGAGTCCTGCTGGGATTCAGAGACGTAAGGAGCGCCACTGTACCTTGATCAGTGTGAGATGGATTAGGGCTCAACTACATTCCAGTCTGAAGTTAACTTGGAGTAGGCAAGTGTCTGTAGCAATTGTTCACCATAAGTAATTGGAGCCATCGAAGACTGGTGGTACGTTAATAGAGATAGAACCTCTGTCCATAGAGTCAGATCGCTACAAGCACGGACTTGTTAGGTCTTAATCGTGTTTGCCTGCTCTGATACCAATTGAAAAAGCGGGGTCTAACAACACCACCAAATATTTCGCTTAGCAATCTGTATGGACTAACTCAGAAATACTTTGCTAGAGAATCAACTAGACAGTCAGACTCAATCAAGATAAAAGTATCTCAAGGAGTTAATATCTCTCTCTTGATTTGATTTTTACTCAAGCTAAAAACAATAGCGAGTCTTTATCAAATACAAGGAATACTTGGACGGTACCAAAGACCAATGTCCAAGGATCAATCAATATCAATCAACAACCAAAGGTTGGATTTCCAATTGATGATCACGAACGCACAACCTATATTATTTCAATTATATAAAATATAATGCGGAAAAGAAATAACACAGACACCAGAAATTTTGTTAACGAGGAAACCGCAAATGCAGAAAAACCCCGGGACCTAGTCCAGATTGAAAACACACTGTATTAAGCCGCTACAGACACTAGACTACTTCAAACTAACTTCAGACTGGACTATAGTTGAACCCCAATCAGTCTCCCATCGATCCAAGGTACAGTTGTACTCCTACGCCTCTGATCCCAGCAGGATACTGCGCACTTGATTCCCTTAGCTGATCTCACCCACAACCAAGAGTTGTTGTAACCAAAAATCACAGACTTGACAATAAACAGATCTGTCTCACACAGAAAAGTCAATCAAAGGATAAATCTGTCTCCCACAGATAAACCCTAGGTTTTGTTCCGTATTTTGATATAAAATCAAGGTGAACAGGAACCAATTGATAATCCGGTCTTATATTCCCGAAGAACAACCTAGATTAATCAATCACCTCTTTACAATCCTTCCTGACTACACAAGCGGATTGTCGAGGAATCACAAACAGTGAGACGAAGATGTTTGTGACTTCTTTATCTTGCATATCGGAGAACTCTCACGATCTCAAGCCAATCAATCGATTGTACTCGTACGATAGAAGATGCAAGATCAGAACACACAACTACGATAAAGTAGTATCGGGCTGGCTTCACAATCCCAATGAAGTCTTTAATTCGTTAACCTGATTTTAGAGAAGAAAATCAAAGGTTAATGGAGATCGACTCTAGCGGGCGCACTAGTAGCACACAGACGTGTGGGGATTATTTTTGCACAATCCTAGATGTCTCCTTTATATAGCCTTCAAATCAGGGTTTTTCCTTAGTTACAAAGATTTCCTTATTACCCGTTAGATGAAAACCTGATTTAAATTCAAGCTAATATTTCTCAACCGTTAGATTGAAAACTTAGCTTGTTACACACACTTGGGTAGACGTTTACTGGGTTCGTGAAAACCACGCCCAAACGTGTACTTGTATGTTGGTTCAACATAGTAACCCAAAAGGTTAACCATATGAGCATTTCATATTAACCTTGTTTTTCTTCATCATAACTAGTTCAATTGACTCAAATGAACTAGTTAAAGAGTTGTTCAATTGCTATGAGATCTTATGTAACTACACAAGACACAATTGAAACAAAGATGATTCGATTCGATCGAATCGGCTCATGAACATTATAGCCACGGTTTGCATAAAGCATTCCTTAGTAATTTAATGTTTCATGTTCAGAGCACATCTTTAGATCATAACCTCTTAAGTTCACAAACAAGTTCGCGGACTTAAGTTAATCGGTTGATTTTTCCAAACTCAGCATAAATTCTCGGAAAGAAAACTTCCGCCAGTTCGCGGACTGGGTTCGTGGACTGCGTTCACGGACTGAGCACACAAACAAGTTTTGGAAAATCCAGCAGAAATTCTCGGTCGAGAACTTCCGACAGTTCGCGGACTTGGCAAGCCAATTCCACAATCCTACCGATTTCTCTTGATCAACAAAGTTCGAAAACTTCGGTTCAAGGAATACATGGTTATGTAATCTAAAATCTCATTTCAATCATTGAGACATTCTCAGAGGACGTTATCTAGCCGTTATTCACAGACCGATTCACGTCAGAGCAATTCTCAAAGTGATTGAAACTTTTCATGACTTTCGTCACTAGGTGAAGATAAACTTGATCAAAGAGAAACGCTTTACCAACACACGATTTCGAGATAAAAGATAAGCAATGAATGCTCAGCTCGAAATGTCAAATGTGTATGATCTAGTCTATATAGCATACGACTTTTGTCTCATAAGAAGTAGGAGATAGAAGAGATAGATTTTTGAGTGATAGATAAGTTCAAGTCTCCACATACCTTGTTGTTGATGAAGTTCCGCGGTTCCTTGTATAGATCTTCGTCGTTGTATGATGAATCGCCATGAAGTCCTTGAGCTCAACTACACTTTTCTATCCTAGTCCGAGACTTAGCTATGTAGGCTAGAAATCAAGACTTATAGTTTTGATCACTAACATTGACAAACATGCTTGAGATAGCAACGCATGCGAGGTTGACCGAGCTATGCTCTAACAATCTCCCCTTTGTCAATTTTAGTGACAAAACTATTAATACATATGGAATACAAAAAGATAAACTTTAGTGGCTCCTATTCCATAGTCTAATCTTCAACGTTCCTTGAAATCTTCGTCCTTCCAAGTACTCCAATGATCCAAAGGTTGTAAGTTTAGCACCATCGTTGTTGAAGATCCGTAGCTATAACAATGAGAGAAATCGAGATTCTCGATCATTATTATACAGTGTCATAGTATTATTATATAACATCAAAGTCCAATTGTATCACGACTTTAACAATAATACTACGGTGATATGTATCACTCCCCCTTAGTCAATACTCCATCTCGATCATGGAAACCACTCCCCCTTACACAATGATCCGAAAACCATATGTATTTGTAGTGTGAACTACAATATTTCTCCCCCTTTTTGTCAATAAAATTGGCAAAGGTACAAGAATGGGATCATAATGAAATTTCCACAAGAGACATTTCATGACCAAAAAAAAATACATACCAACTTAATTTAGATGCAATCTAATAGCCGAAGCTAACAACATTCATCAAGGAGTTTTAAGATACAAGATAACCCCTATAAAATTCCACAGCCGCACTCCCCGCAAGATATTACCATTAAGCACAAGTTCAAAAAACTCTCCCCCATTTGATGTCATTCCCGAGAGAACAACAAGAGCGACCTTAATTTCGAAAGAAAAGAAGGATTTTTTATTGGACACCAAAAACCATAGGAATGATTTTATATCCAAAGCTCAACCAAATTAACCACAAGTAAACCATGATTAATTCAATTGGAATACACAACTAATCAAACCACAAAAGTGATCAATTTAATTGAAAGTGCTCAACATAAGTAAACTCACGGAGCTACGACTAAGTCAATCACACGGAGATGACTAACTTAACCGTTCAAATACTCAACATAAGGAAAACCTTACAGAATATATGACTACATTAACTAAAGAACATGATAGTGTAGCCTTTCATATACTCAATACAAGAACTTGTGGAATATATGAAAACTCAACTAGATTAATTACAAGAGAACCTATAATTAATCTAATTGGAATACGAAAAACCAAACTAATCACCGAAGTAATCAATTTAATTATTTTGGGCTCAACATAAGAGAACTTATGGAACCCCGACTAAGTTCATCATAGAATATGACAACCTTAACAGTACATGTACTCAACATAAGAAGGAAGACTTATGGAGTACTAACTAAATAACCAAACTAGTTGATTAATTCAGTTTCTAATGCTCGATATATATCATCTTATGGAACAACCAACAAAGCCAAGGTAAATCGACTTAGTTGTAAGGTGCTCAACATAAGACACACAATGGAGCCTTCACGGTAAAACATAATAAAATGGATCAATGATAATCAATACCGTGGATAACATACAAGGATCTATTCTATTTTCCATCATAATGACATGATAGACTTTATCCTTGTTGAACAAAAGATTTTATCCTATTTTCCATCAAATACATGATTGCATAGGCATAACTTTTGTATATGTCAAAAGTCCATTCGTCCTTTCATCAATACGAATACCGATTCATGAACGACTTTACTTTTGACTGCAATATGGGACCTTCAAGTTCACGGACGTAAACAATGCATATCCCATAAAAATATTGCAATATCACAAACCATTAAAATACTGCAATAAACATCATACTCCATATATTTTTAGAATTTAATAACCAATAAACCTAAAAAAATAACATAAGAAGATGAAAACAAAAATAGCTATGTGTAGTCACAATCATCGTTATTCAAAGCACTAGTTATTCTTACAACTAATCCAAAAAGAAGACATCCTAGGAGACAATGCCTTTGAGAAATTCAGCATCATTCCCAAACTCCTTGTTGTCAACAACCATTGGAACATACGGTTCACGAAGATAGGAGTTTATATCAACAAACTTTTTTGGCTGATTATGTCGTGCCAAGGCTCTCTGAATTTCTAAGGACTTTGACACAAAAGCCTTTATTTCAAGAATATCCTTTCTTACTTCCTTCAACTCATCAAGAACATCGGAAAACTTCTGAGAGTTAGAAGGCACAACCCTGGGATTTCTTGTATTCATTCTTTTTCTTTTTCCTTGATTGAAGATTTAACAATCGTGTTGACATCCTTTCCATCTGACATGGTTCTTTGAGAACAGTTATAGACAACTGGATTTGTGTGATTGAATCACTTAACTCAACAAGCAATCTTATATAGGATGTCAAAAAGGAAAAAGGAATGTAGGGTTCGAAACCTATTGACCGGTTCGTATACACCCAACTCTAAAAACCTATAAAGAGTAGAATTGTCGATAATAACCCTTTATTTTATTTGATAGACAGAAAATAACAAATCTAAGAAAAGAAGGAAAAACTTTACTGGAGCCTGAATCAACACTCAATCTTGTCTCTTTTCGATCAGGCACATGAGACAAGATTTTCCCAACAACAAAATCAAGTTGTGTTGCGATGAACAACGATTTGTCCATCTTTTTCCTCAAGGGAGGAATCTTCAGACTTCTGTCTATCAAAACGATTCGACCATACTTTCTTTTCAAATGGTCTTACTCTATCCCTGGAAACAAACTTCTTAGACGAAGATAAGATCCTACATACTCCGGCGGTCTTCTGAGCAAGTTTCAGCTTCCTTGCTAATCGATCTGCTCTTCGTTGAAGTTTTCTGGCGTGCCTTATTTGGTGCTTGTACTTGTAACACCTTAATAGTTCGTGTCCCTTCATCGAACAAAACGAGCACGTCAAACTTGGATAGTATTCAGGCATCTGATATGTGCAAGCAGCTAGACATATAGTAGATCCTGAAACATTACTGACATGGTTTCCAGTTAGAGAATCTTCCAGCTTGATTGGGTTTCCTTCTTATCCGAACCCATTGAGGTTGATATATGTATTGCTACAAGTATCAAAATCGATGTTTTCACCAAGGAGCCCTACACTTGATTTTCTATCGTCATCGGAATCATAGGTTTCAGACATTTCATCAAGTGTTACAACTAGACCTTTGTTCCCAGTGTATTTTCTACGATTTGGGCATTCATTAGAAAAATTTCCAAAACCCTTACACTTAAAGCACTGAGGCATGTCCTCGTCATCAACCTCGTCAGCATCCCTGTTTTTAGGAGGTACGTGACCGTGAGGTTTGTCTGATGACCTAGGTTTGTCCCTTGAAAACCGTTTACTTCTCTTCAACATAAGATCCCTAAACTGTCTTGTGATCAAGGAGACCGACTTGTCAAGGTCTTCATCTGAAAAATCATTCTCAGATTGATCATCCTCAGAGACATGAACACTTTTACCTTTGGTAAGTAATTTAGTGCTCTTCTGTGCTTTAAAATTATTTTTTACAGCTAACATGTGAACTGCTGGAGGCAATTGTAGCTCAACTTCTGTTTCTATTCCCTACTTCTACAGGTTTTTTTAGGGTGGAATTGTTCAGGGTTATCATTTCTAGACAAGCAGGTGATATGCACCTGATTCTTTTGCAAGAGCTTCGCACTCTGTTATCTCTTCAACACTCTCTATTGCTTACATCTGCGACTTATGGAAGAATTATGATTCCATAGGGAGTTAAGCAGTTCATTTTGAGTTCTCTGCACACATCTTCATGTTCTTGTGAGTTCAACATTTTCAGAAAGGGGTTATATGTGCATTATTTCTTACCTGCACCTAATGACTATAGTAGTTGTCTGCTGCCAGTGGGTAATATAATGGGAACTCAGATCTTAATTGAGGTATTTCGGATTCTTAAGATGTTGTTGTGGGTTGGCTACTTGAGGTGGAAGTTCAGATTTGTTCCACCTGGGTTATGGATTGTGAGAAATGTGAGCACCTTGTTCTGCAAAGCTGTGACCCATAGTCAAATTGCACCAACTCTTCTGATGAGAAATCTGTGTCTGCCAAGTTTATGGAGTTTCCATAACACGAGTTCTGGTGTTGTCCATTCGATTGTACTCCAGAGCTTTGAACTGCTAGGTACAATGCTTCAATGGGATAATGCAGCCTTGCGTTCAGCGGTCATTTTGGTCCTCCAAGATTCTGAGGTTGAGAAGGCACACAAATGGGTTGATCAAAGACATGAAACCCTTGTATGGAGTTCTTTGAGAATAGGAATCTCTGTCCCAATGGTTGACGCAAATACCCCATTCCAGTTGTTGATCTCCATGATATCGGAAATCAATGGGTTCTTCACAGTGATCCAAAATGTGAAAACTCATCCTTGTGTTGTTATTTTGTCTTCACAAATGGAAATCTCAAAAAGGGTCTACTCCAAGTTCAATTCTTTCCGAGACTTCTACTGTCATTTTTATCATCACGTTTCCGACAAGTCTGTTCTCTGTTTCATTCTGGAGTCTCACCAAGTGGTGCAACATCTGCTTCATCTCATAGCATCTAAGGTCAACACTGAATTTGCTGGTGGTTCTATTCATGCATACACAATAGTGAGCTTGCGAACATGGGGCCAATTTATTTTGCAACACCAACTACTCGTGCATTTCATTCTCTTGTCCGTTTGGAGGGGAAGTGCCCACATCTGTCAGCAATCCAGGTGGTATATGCAAGGAGGAGGATGGTTGGGTTTGTTATGCAGGTGTCTATGGCCTCACATGGTTTTCAATGGCGTCGGGGGACTGCCATTCTGGTCTTATAATGCGTGACTCTCCAACTTTGGCAGTGGTTCATTTAACTATCATCATTGAGGACAAGGATGTTTTAAAGGGGAGTGGAATGTCATGTACCCAGTATTGTGTTGGAGTACCCATATCCTATTAGTGTTAGTATCTATTATAAGTTGTTGGTGATAGTATTTAACTTAAAGAGTGGGTGTGTTTATCAATTATAAGGATGGCTTAGATGTAACCACGTGGCGGGTTAGTAGTCGTTAGATATTCGAGAGAGTGAGTGAGTTTATATTCTCAAGTCTGTGTAATGAAACCCTAAGAAAATTATTAATCAGAACTTTGTTCTTCTTAGGCTGTGTTCTATGAACTCAGAGGCTTGATTCTCACGAATCAAGAGAGGTTTATCCTCAAATCTGTCCTTCCCCCTTGTAATTGTACTCAGGTACATGACACGATCATAGTTGAGTTGGCTTTGGAATTGATCAAAGCTCCTATTCATGTTATGGAGTGGTTTACTTCTCAGATCCCTTGTTGATAAAAGTCCCCAAATTTCATACCTTTTTCTTAATAGTTCAGTAGAGTGATTAAATTGGGTAATTGGGACCTTTTCTATAAAAATTCTGGGATGATCTGTGTTCTTTTTCTATTCTTATTTGTGAATGTGTATTTTCTTCTTTTTCTTTGTATGTGAATAATCTTACGCCCTAGTTTCATGGGGATTAGTGATTTATCAATCATATTTGGGTGCAGTTTCTTGACGATTGATGTTCAGAATAAAATAATATTCTTATCAGATACAGTACATGAATCAACTTAAGGTAAATAGAAAACGAAAAGTCTAGGTTTAGTTCGGGCTTTCAAGGAAGTTTACACCGGTAGACACAATCGATTGGTCCCATTTCTGTCCCATCTTTATCCCAATGCAATGTACGCAAGGTTGTATGCGTTCGATCGCTTTGGGTGGAAAAGAAGTGAAAAATATTGTGTGTTTAGCACAAATGGATATAAAAATTGTAGTTTAGTTCAAAAATTGTTGTGTGTCTAGCACAACTGCATACAAAAATTGCAGTTTAGTTCCTCAAGCCGAGGGACTGAGGGAGAATGTTTTTGGTAAGGGTAATGGGTCGCGTATTACAGACCTGCAGTTAATTGATTGTGAACCTTAGGAGTGGAACTATGGAAGTGAATCTGAAATTTCGGGTACGGTTTTTTTGAATGACTTCTGTGAACACATAAATCACGAGGGCTTATACATGTTCACAAACAATGTTCGCACATACTAAAAACTCTTGAATTAAATGGCATATGCATAAATTAGATGATACTATCGGTTCATCGACTCAAAGCCCTCAGGCTCATCACTGCTTAGTCGAATAATATCAGGAAAATGATCGTATGAAGAGTAAGACTACAAATACGAACATAAATACGAATCATAAGGGATATGCGATGAATATAAAAGTGCTGAAATATAAATAAGATGGAGATTTACGTGGTTCGGCACTAAGGCCTACATCCACGGGGTTGGTGTTTCACTATGTATTGAATGTTTACAAAGATGAATGAATTTTGAGTATACATTAGTCTGCGGAAGCAGGGGATTTACTTACTCTTCCTATTTCTCTCTCTTATTTTCTCTTCTAAGGATTGTGGATTGGTCGACCCCTTCTCTCTTAGTGGAGAGGGGTATTTATAGGGTTGAAACGTGGGTCCTACTTCTGAGATGCCGTTGCAACCTTATCTTCTTGTGTTTTATGCCCATTACGCAGAGGTCTTCGGTATATGCTGCGGTCTAAGCTTGAATACGAAGAGCTATCCTCGCTTATTCCACAATCTGATTGACGCGTGTATATCTCTTGGTATTTAATGCGGGCAGTTGGACGTCCGCTCGTGTCAGACAAGTGTCTCTTAGTCTGGTCACATCCATGTCAGTCAAACTCTCTCTCAGCCGTTGATCTTGGATCTTCCTCGGGATAGGATGTACTAACACCCGAGGGGTATTATCTGGTGCTCCTCTTTGCCATCATACCTCTGTGATCCTCAGTCCTTGACCGTCAGATCTGCTGAACGGTGATATTTTTTGATGATATGCTCCCCTAGGTTATGACTGCTTGTTATCAAGTTTTGATGTCTCGCTTTGCATGCTTTGCACGTGTCTCTTCCTGTACACGTGGTGGATGATGAAATGTGTACATACAATTTGCCCCTCTTCTTCTGACCTGGGCGTATTTTGCAGTTTAGAAGAAGAAAGATCGTCACACACGTTTTATCTCTCCTGAAATAACTTCCCCTATAAATACGGGCACGTTTCCCACTTTTACATTAACTTCTTCTTGGTACGAGGGACATTTATTGTCTTCTCTAGCTTTATAAATAGGAAAGAGAATGTGAAAATAACTTTCATCCTCTTCTTGTCAGTGTTCATCCTCTTCATGTTTTTTTTGTTTTCTATTCTTGTTCTTTAGTCATTTATTATCGTCGTCCTTGTGAGGAAGATTAAATGTGCTTCAATTTTCTGACTCTTTCGCTTTCGACTGTTGCTGCCCATGTATTAAAGATAACTTGCTTTTGATATCTCTGATCTTTCTATCTTCGACTGTGGTTGGTGCTTGTCGTCATCTTTTATACAGGTATGGGGTTTTTCATTATTTTCATCATTGATTCATCTATTTTATGTTGTTGTATCTACCCGTTTGTATTCTGATGCTGTACTTTTGGCTTTGTGACGAAGAACACATATGTCGAAGCATATATGCTTGCCCCTGTTCTTTGTTACAAAGTCTATAAGTTTGTATCTAAGTATCATCTCTGGAGTCTGATGGGGTATTTCTGATTATTTTCAGATTTTAGGGTTTTTGATGTTAATCCGGATGGACCATTAGTTTCTGTATTTTTTGATCTTTAGTGATCCCCTCGTATTCTCCTCTAAACTGTTTTTGTGTTCCTCGTAGGTATGTCTGATCGTCCGCGGGCTCCTTACCAGACCCCGCCGTCTAGTCCGCCAAGATCTCCTCCGCGTAGAGATTCTGATAGATCTCCACTTGGGGAAGGTTCCTCTAAATCTTCGCAGACAGATCCTCGCGGTCATAGGGTTTCATTTTCTTCTGGTACGAAGGCTTTTCCTACTAAGAAAGGGGATCCGCCGAAGGGTCCTTCTGGGTCTAGGTACGCTGTTAACCGCGCTCCTTCTCGTCCTCGTGAAGATTCTAGGAGTACGCAGGCTCCTCATCCTCGTGATGATTATAGGAGTGCGCGGGCTCCTCCTCCTCGTAGTGAAACATTGGATGTTCCGCCCCTTCGTTCCATGGCTCCTCCTTCAGTGTCCTTACAGAGTTCTTTTCCGCCTCCCCCAACAGTTTCTTTCAAGGGGAAGTACTCCAAGGGTACTACGTTGAAATCTGATCCACCTAAAAATCTTCCTTCCAAAAAGGAAGGCTTCAGAATTGAGTCCTACGTCAGATTCCGCAGACGAGGAAGAGGCTGCCCCAGTGATACGCAACGTTTCAGTTGGTAGGAAGAATCACGTTTAAGCATATTGATCTTGAGATGTTCCAGGAAAAACATGAGCTTCAAGCCTTTGAGGTTCGCTTATATTCCCCTGATGATGATATCACTTACGAACTCATTTCAAAGTATCGGTTTGATGAGTTTTATCTGTTGACTACGGTTGGAGCCTTCGAGGCGGGTCTCATGTTTCCCCTGTATAAGTCGGGTGACTCCTTTTATTATGATGTGCTGGCTAGTCGTGAAGTTTCTTCCACAAACACTCATAATCGTTCTGTGTCGCAATTGTCTGGGAATTATCTTCGTGCACTGAAGGAATGTTATCTGCGGAGCAAGGGGGAGACGATGATGACCTGCTACGTTCCAAATCCTGCTGAGAGAGAGTGGTACATTACTCAAAATTTTAATAGCTCATTTGGGGATTATGTCAACAGTAGGAACCGTAAACCGTGGAGTGTTAGTCTTCGTAACATTGCCGCTCCTCGGAGTGAAATTCGTCTTTTAAGTGAGGTGAGCGATGCCAAGTTGAAGTATGTTCCTGGCACCGAGGGATCTGCTAAACGGAAACTCTTTCCTGCTCGTGAAAGGATTAAGCGTGATCATGATTATGAGTGGCATGCTACTGTCATTGAAATTGTTGGCCCTTGGGCTTACGGTTGGATTCCTGGTCCGCGCGGTTGGCGTCCTTCTGAAAACAGCAAGTCTCGTGAAACTCCTCTTGCTCGTTATGGATATTTCTGTCCTTGGCGTCTGAATTTTGCGGGCATGAATTTTCCTTACGCTCTTGATGTCGTTTATGGAGATGAGGAGGAGGGTTCTGGTGCTACCCTTCCACCGAAGAGTGCTGCTACTGCCAAGGTACAATTTCTTCTTATATTCTCTATTCTATTTGCCCCTTTTTTTTCCTTGGTTGAGAAAAACATTTTTTAAGTGAGGGAGAAAATGAGCCTTTGTTGGGACGTGTACTGGTTTGTAGGTGTCGAAGAAGAAGAAAATTGGACCCCAAACAATCTTCTACTGTTGTGACTGGTGAGGCTGAGGTTTATGAGGAGGTTACTAGTCCTGTGAACGAAGGGTTTGTTAAGGATGAAGAAATGTCCGATGGAGAAGAACACACTGATACTTCTCCTCCTGATGACGAGGGTGGTAATGGTGAAGAAGAAGTTGTCACGGGTGGTGATGGTGAAGAAGAAGTTGCCGCGGGTGGTGATACTGAGTCTGAGGGTAATATTACCACAGGTGGTACTAGCGAGGAGGGATCTTCCCATGGAGATAATACTAGTGGTGTGGGTGGTGAAGGATTTGGTGCTGGTGGGAATGAGGTTGTGGGTACTCTGCCCGTTATTTCCCCTGAATTTTCCTTTGGTAGGATATATTCCGCAGGGGAATCCTTTGATGTAAACACTGCCATGGGTCTTGCTGAAGACTTCTCATTGCTTTCCCCAAATGATGATTGGGATGTGCTTGGGAATCTTGGTAAAGAGGGTTCCACTGGTCAGCAGGCTGAAAACGCAGGTGGTCATGGTGAGGGTTGTGATGTCAAAACTTGCGCGGGTGAGGAGATAACAACCAAGGGGAAGTCTGCGGTTGAGCCTCCTTTAGAGGATTTCCCTCACTCGCTGAAAGGTGAAGATGCTATCTTGGCTTGGCTTAAGAAGAAGAATCTGATGTTCGTCCCTAATCCTTCCCCAGTGGTCACTGGTGAGAATAATTCCGACGCTTATACTCGCCAGATGATGCAATTGTCTTCTGAGGCCCGTGTTGCTGAGATGTGGGAGAAGAATCTGAGAGCTTCGGAAGCTAACCTAGTGGTTGACCCTCCATCCTCTGTTGCTGATATGATGGCCATAGCTGATGGGTACCAATACGGTTTTCCCCAGCAGCGTGTCTTAGAGGTAAATCCTTGTACTTTTTTCTTCATGATATCCGAACATTGTATTCTTCGTGATATCCGATCCCTTCGGTGTAATAATGTTTGTTGTTTCTGACATAGATGATGAGGAGCGAACATTGTAACCATGTTCTGTACCAATTCTTCAAAGCAAAGTCTTTAAAGTTGGAGGCTAAGCTTCGTCATAGAGAAGAGGAACTGTCTGTGGCTGAAGTGGAAATAAATGAACTGAGGGGCCGTCTTAAGGAAAAAGAACAGCTGGGTAACTTTGAGGAGAGTCTTCATTCAGAACTTGTTGTAGTCCACAACGAATTGGAGCAGACTCGCAGAAATGTCTCGTCCCTCACAGGTTCGTATTTTACCGATCTTTCACTCCTCGTGATTCCCTATTTGTACTTTGGTGTTCTGTCTGAGTCTCCCCACCCTGTCTTCAGTGGGTGGAGTCCCGAGATGATATGGCTTCGTAAAGAAAGGGAACGACAAAAATCCCGTATTGCAGAGTTGGTGGGTAAGTTGAAAAGTGAAGCCGTAAAGTGGAACGCTCGTGCTGATGAGCACAACGCCTTAGCAGCTGAGTGGCGTGAAAAGCGAACACTAACGGTTGATATGAAAAATAATTACAACCATGACCGTCGTCTGTTCAATGGTACGTTTTTATGGACGCGTGATAACCTGCGGGAAGCTCGAGGGCATGCTTCGGACTTGGAGGCTAGAGTGCACCTTTTGGAAGAAGAGTTACGACAGGCTCGTTTCTTCTTAGGCCCCGAGGTTAGGGATATATGCTGCGTCTTACCGAAGAAAGAGATAATGCTAGGGATGAGGTCGGCGCTCTTGGTAAAGCCCTAACAGCGTCTCAAGCTGATGTTTCCCGCCAAGTGGAGTCTGAGAGAGATCTTGAAGTAAATGTGTATCGACTCCATAAAAGGATGGGGGAGATGAATGATGAAGTCAAACATCTTCTTCACTTGGATTCAATGAAGCAGGTAGACTTAGATGCGAGTCAATTTGCTCTTACGAACCTTCAAATGGATTATAAGAAATTATCCGACGAGTATGACTTTCTTGATGAGGCACGAGACGCAGTTGTTAATGAGTATGAAGAGGCTTCGGCTAATGTCGAAGGTATAACCTCATTTTATCGAGTGTGATTCTGTTATTTCTTTGTTTTAACCCCTTGGTATTTCTTGTTTTCAGCGCTCGAGGGACAGCTTCACGCAGCAAATGATGAGCTTAAAAAAGCTCAATCTGCCTTAGTGCAGCAGGAGGGACAAACCAACTATTTCAAAGGGTTGGCCACGTCTCGTGAGGAAGCAACAGAGATTTCCTCCAAAGAGGCGGAATGCCTATCTTCATTGTTGTCTCAGGCCCACCAGCGGACCGCTGTTATCACATATAAAGCTCGATGTCAGTTAGCTGAGGAGACCAACAAAGTCCTAGACAAGATTGAACTTGATCTTTAAACCGAACATGGTCTTGTCAAGAATTATCCGCGTCGTCCCCCACCCGCGCCCTTGCCTGGTTCTTCTGGTCCTTCTTCAGGTGGTAGCGTACCTTCATCTCGCAAAGACAACCCTGCTGATGGAGCTGTATCGTCCAAGTAGATTTCTTTTATTAGTCATAGAAAGTTGATCCTTGTTGATTATATAGTTTCAGATCATTTTTTTGATGTGTTTCTTGCTCTATCTTATTTGCTGAACTTGTAATCAACTCTTTATGAAATGGATCATCCTTTTGGCATACGTGCGTTATCAATTCATTTTTATTTTAAGTATTGTGAAGCGTTAAATTAGAAATAACTTGATTTGTAAAAAGTTAGAGTGTTTGGGTGCGACACCGAAGGTAAGTACCTTCGTGATCGTCTTGAGACCTGTCATCCCGCTGGAGAATCCTGGGCCAGAGGATTCCCAAACGGTGGGGGCCGAGGAACCGTTCTAGGATATGGGATGCTTATTTGAAATATTTACATGCACCCATTCCGTCGACCCGCTGCTTTAAAATTGGTTGGGTATCTCTTTCTGCTGGGTGCCTTCCCCATGGTCTTACACTCATAGACACTGATAGGGGAGCCCTGAGAGATTGTAGATTAACTATTTTCCCCAATATTGTTAATTTATTATGTAATGTACATGCGTTCACCCAGCAGGACTTTTGACCATTTCGTTTGCTTGAAGATTTTGCAAAAAGTTTGTTTGATTGATAGGTTGAGGCCTGCTACTCCTCGTCCAGAGATAGAAACATGTAGAGCGGTTACGCTGCCTTCTTCTTCTGGTATTCTTCACGCAGATGCAAAGCTGCGCTGCTCCTATGGGTAGTACGGTTTGAGCCATTTAGCATTCCAAGGGTGTCGTAGGACCTCACCTTTCAGATTGCGAAGATAGTAGGAACTGTTTCCCGCAATGTCGTGTATTATAAAAGGTCCTCCCCATGTAGGTGCTAACTTGCCCCATTTCTTCTCTCTTTGATACTGCGGGATTGTTCTTAGCACATACTGCCCTTCTACAAAATTTCGAAGCTTAACCTTTTTGTTGTATTCTCTCGCTAATCTTCGTTGATAATTTTCCATCTTTTGCAATGCTGCTTCCCTCCTTTCTTCCAGGTCGTCCAGTCTCTCTAACATCATGTCTGTTGTGAGATTTTTCTCCCATGCTTCGGTATTTGTGGTTGGCATGAGGATCTTTGTTGGGATGAATGCTTCAGCTCCATAAGTGAGGAGAAATGGGGATTCTCCGGTGGCAGATCTTCGTGTTGTCCTGTATGCCCATAATACATTGTGTAGCTTCTCACACCACCGCCCCTTATGTTCGTCTAATTGCTTTTTGAGGATAAGGGCGAGGGTCTTGTTAGTAGCTTCTGCTTGTCCGTTGCTCTGAGGGTATATGGGGGTGGACTTGTTCTTCCTTATTTTGAAAGTGTCGAAGAACATGTCTATATTTTTCCCCTGTAATTGTTTACCATTATCGGACACGATTTCCGCTGGTATGCCAAACCTACAAATGATGTTTTGGAATATGAAAGTAAACACATCCACGTCTCTGATCCTGGCTAAGGCTTTTAGCTTCCACCCATTTACTGAAGTAGTCCATGGCTACTATCAAAAATCGTCTTTTCCCTGACCCTTCGATGAAAGGCCCAACGATATCTATGCCCCATTTTGCAAATGGCCACGAACTATCCACGAAATTTAGCGTTGTTGCTGGCGCGTGTATCTTTTTGGCGAAACGCTGATATTCTTCACATCGTCGGGACATTCTTGCGGCATCTTGTATCATTGTGGGCCAGTAATATCCTTGCATTTTTTCTTTGTCGGCTAGTGATATCATGCCGCTATGATTCCCTGCGTCACCATAATGGATGTCGTTTAGAATTCGATGCCCCTCTTTCCTGGATAAGCAACGTAGTAACGGTCCGAGGAAAGATTTCTTGTGCAGGACCCCATCCCGAAGATCATATCTTCCTACTTTGGAGAGTATTTTCCTGGCTTGTTTATGATCGGCGGGTAAGGTTCCATCCTTGAGAAACGCATGAATCACCATTCTCCAATCATCTTCGTTGCTGAAATCTTCGTCTTGATTTGCTCTTGACATGATATCTTCTTCGTCGAAATCGTTATGGATGTCTTCTCCCACCTGATCTTCGATATTTTCTTCCACTGTATCTTGATTGGTAGCAAAGGAGAATTGTGATGAAATTGAAGGCTCGTATACCCTTGTTATTTTGATAGCTTAGATATTCTTGTCCTTTAGCATGGATGATATATATGCTAGGGCATCCGCGTGCCTGAGATCTCTCCTGCATAAGTGCCTGAACTTGATGTTTGGAATTTGTGATGCCAATGTTTGGACCAAGGCCATGTAGGCTGAGAGGGTGTCTTCGTATACATTTTATTCGAACCCTATTTGCCGTATGACAAGCTGCGAGTCACTTATCAGTCTTACATCAGTTACCCCCATCTCTATTATCAAGCGGAGGGCATGTACGACTACCTCGTATTCGACGGTTGGGGTGGTGATGACAATGCCTATTCCCGCCCCTTCCTTATTTTTGGAACCATCGACGAAGACATCCCATCGTCTTTGGCTCGTGGGTTCGAGGACATCAACTGGATCTTTGTTTTCCTCGTCAGCTTCTGGTATGCCCCTAATCTCTTCATCGTTGTCCAGGGGGGGGTCTGCTAAGAAATACGCCAATACTTGGGATTTTTGGGAGTGTTGAATTTCATGGATGATGTTGAATTGGTCCAGGTGGGTGTTCCACTTGGCTATTCTTCCTACTTTCCCCGCGCTTTTGAGGACTGCTTCCAATGGTGCTTTGCATGGGACGCGGATGAAGTGAGTTAGGAAATAGGTTCTCAACTTTTGAGTAGCCCACACTAATGCCAGGATGAGTTGTTCGATATTCGTGTAATTCCTTTCCGAAGAATTGAGGGTCTTGCTGACTTAATAGATAGGTTGTTTTATCTTCCTATTGGTTTTGACCAGCACTGCACTAACTACGTCTTCTGTCGCCGCTATGTACAACGCCAAAACCTCATCGGGATCAGGTTTTTGTAGGATCAGAATTGAAGCCAGGTATTCCTTGATTTTTTGGAAGGCTTCTTCACACTCTGCGGTCCATTCAAACTTACTCCCTTTTTTGAGAATATTGAAAAAATGTTTGCATTTGTCCGAGGATCGGGCAATAAATCTGCCCAAGGCTGCTAAGGATCCATTGAGCTTTTGCACTTCTTTCAAATTATTCGGAGATGGCATTTCCACTATGGCCTGAATCTTTGCGGGGTCTACCTCAATGCCCCTTTTTGTTACCAGATATCCGAGAAATTTCCCTGAGGTGACACCAAAGGTGCATTTTTCTGTATTTACTTTCATGTGATGTTTCCTCATTGCTTCAAAAATATCTCTCAGATCTTGGTGGTGATCTTTGCGCAGCCTACTTTTGACGAGCATGTCGTCAACGTAGACTTCCAGGGTACTACCAATCCATGTCTTGAAGATAGCATCGACCATTCTTTGGTAAGTTGCCCCTGCGTTTCGAAGTCCGAAAGGCATTCTAGTGTAGCAATGAAGGCCGTGCGGGGTGTAGAATGTTGTGTGTTGTTGATCTTCTTCTGCCAGGTCTACTTGGTTGTAACCAGAATATCCATCCATGAATGATAGCTCTTCGTACCCTTCCACTGCTGCAACCAGTTGATCTATGCTCGGTAGTGGATAGCTGTCTTTTGGACATGCCTTGTTGATGTTAGTAAAGTCGATGCATATTCTAACCCCTCCGTTTTTCTTAGGAACGATGACCATGTTCGAGATCCATGTTGGGTACTTGATACTCCGGTGCAACTTTTCTTATTTTCTGCTTGAAAGGCGGCGTGCCTAGTTTGATGCGTAGCTCGTGTTGGATTATTTTTGGATCAATCCCCGGAATGTCTCATAACTTCTAGGCGAATACATCCGCGTATTCTTTAAGTAATTTGGTTAAGGAAGCTTCTCTTTCTTCGTCCATTATGGTCCCTATTTTGATCATCTTTGGATTTTCTTCCGTTCCTATATTGATTTCTTTTACGGGCTCCACTGGTGTGAACATCAGCTTTGGGTCCCCAAGGACAAGGACGTTCTTTAATTTCTATTTGGTATGTTCCTGCTCTTCGCTGGCTGCTGAAGTACTTGCCTATGTGTTAAGAATATTATCATTCTTTGTCAAGCCCTTCCCCGCGGTTTCCTTCAGGAACAGCTCTATGGCCTTTTCTTTCGCAGCTTCTTTGTTTTTGGTCCTTCGGGTTTTTCGCTGCTCTTCCTATTGGTTGTTAATACGATCCTGAGTGGCCTGGCACTCCTTTGCAGAGAATCGATCTTCCTTGATTTCCATTAATCCCTCGGATGTAGAGAATCTGAGATATTGGTAGTAAGTTGATGCCACTCCCTTGAGTTTGTGTACCCATTTTCGGCCAATAATGGCGTTATAGGGGGATGGGGCGTCTACCACGCTGAACCGTGTTTCTACCTTCATGGGACCGGCGTTCACCCGCAACACGATGTATCCCAATGGCTTTGTGGGTGCTCCGTTGAACCCGTAGATGGTGTAATAAGAGTACATCAACTGCTCATCATTGAGCTTCATCCGTTTGAAGGTGTCGTAGAATAGAACATTAACTGAGCTTCCCCCGTCGATGAAGATCTTTTTGAAGTTACATACGGCCACTGGTAGTGTGAGGATCAAGGGATCGTTATGGTCTTCCATATCTTCTTCGATATCTTCAGTATCGAAGATGATAGGTGCGCCCATCCACTCTTCGTGCTCGTCCACCTCTACGCCATCAATCTTATATAACTCGCAGTGATCTTCGAATTTCTTTCTTAGCCTCTTTCCTATCTGTGCTGTAAGTGAGGGTCCTACGGCTTCGGAACAAGAAATGGTGTTGATTGTGCGGTTTCCCTCTGGAAGTTGGACTTGCTTGGTTCGTTTGGATCTATCCTCGGTGACTTCCTTTTGTATGTATTGCTTGAGTTTGCCATCATCAATCAACTTTTGGATCATTATTTTGAGGTTTTTGCATTTCTCGGTCTGGTGACCATTGAAGCAATGATACTCACAGTAATCTTTTGACTTCTTGGTCCTTGGGGGATGTTTTCCCTTAGACCATGGCCACTCCAAATTTTCCCTTCCTTTGATCTATCGCAAGATCCGAGCGTAGCTATCATTGAGCTTCGTATAAACCTGATCTTCGAATTTTCGATCGCCTTTTTGTCGATCATCTCTTCGTTCCTTCATATCTTCGTGCGGTCGTTCCACTGAGCTATTCCTTTTGGCCCTACTGGTTTGTTCTGCGGAATTGGTACGGTGAAACCTTTGTGTTTGTGCCCTCGGGTTTTCACGCTGGATTTCTTCAAGACGAGCATACTTCTCAATAATTATTCGAAGATCTCCTTCTATCTTAGGTACGCTTCCGTGGATCTCAACAAACAGTGGACTCATTCGGTCTAATCCCCATTTGTAGTAGTTGATGCTTACTACGCGATCTACACTCCCTATAGCTTGGAAGATCTTATGCCATCTGTTGGTGTAGTCCCTTGTATTCTCCTTGTAACCAATTGCTAGTGAAAAGAGTTTATCCATTCCGGTGTTGACAGCTTTGTTGTACATGTAGGTTCTCAAGAATTTATCTGCGAGTTGATCGTAGGAATTGATGGAGTCAGGTGGCAGGTTGTCAAACCAAGACAAAGCCGACCCCTTCAGACTTGATGGGAAATACCTACAGAGGACGACATCGTTTTGACTCCATCGGGCTAAGATACGATTATAATACCGGATATGTGTCGCGGGGTCACTGGATCCGTCATAGCATTCAAAAGTTGGGACAGGGAACTTCAGCGGAATGGGGGTGTTTTCCAGGCGATGAGTTAGGAGCGTGGAGTTAGCCTCTTTCATCACCTCTTCTAGCCTTCCTCCGCCTTGTCTGACTTTTAACTGCCTGATCTCAGCCATCATCCCATCACGTAGCTCTTCCATCGCGCGGTAATGTCCCACGTTCTCGTGCTCAGTTGAGCGTTTCTTTATTCGGTCCTCACTGTCATAATAATCTGAGTCTTCGGCGGCATAATCCGGATCAGATGCACTGCTTCCCCTAGCGGCATTTGCTAGGATGATTCTTCGGTCTCGATTAGTCTCTGGTGCCTTAGAATTTGCTTCGTCCAGTTGTTGGATGGTCTTCGTGCTTTGGGAAATCCGATCTTTTAAGTCTTGATTATCTCTGGCCATCAGAGCTACGGCATCTGCGTAGACCTGCTGGATCTTCTTCAATTCTTCGAGCTCTGTCATCAGTCGATGGGACTGGTTAGACCCCTAATTGGGAGTTCCTGCTTGTACCCCTACGGCCATGGTGCCCCCTTCATCTACTGTGTGTATTAAGGGTAGTACAGGATCAACTTCGATTGTTGGTATCTCCAAGTTTGGTTCCCTCGGTTGAGTTCCCACCCGCGGTGCTAAAACCACTAGTATAGTTTGATTCTGACCGTTCGTTGACGGCATTCCGAAGGCTGGAGGGTGTACGGGCTGATGTGTCATAGATTCTGCCACCCCTTCTCTTTGTTTATGGATTTGGTTTGTAACCAAAGTTTTGTTAGCTTCTGCAGCCTGGGGGGCCGCAGCAGTTACACTGCTCTTCGTCGTTGCTGCTTTGAGAGCTGCGACTGCAATGGAGTTAGTGTTCATAGGTGAGGTGATTTCCGCAGCATCCTGCCTCTGATTAGCTGTCTTAGCTTTGTCTCCTTTATGCTTACTTCGGGTCATGACAGGGGTAGTCCTCGGTGTTTCCTTTGATGAGGCTTTGGTTTTTCCTGCCTCTAGTGTCTTTTCCATCTTGGGTCGTTTCTGCATAGGGGAATTTCAAATAAAGAGAACCAAAGATATCCACGTGGATCGGGTTAGTGTCATTCGTACCCGAAAAATGTATGGAATAAAAAGTGTTTACCTTAAGAAAGAAATGAGTTGCCCGAGGGCCTTAATAAAAGATAAAACATAAAGACTTCAACGGTCTTGTTTTCGCAATACAAATCCTCTAATAAACAATCATGGATCTATATCCGCAGTGAAGATAAAAAAAAAAGGAAATCTTTTGAAAAGGCAGATCCGTAGCGAAAACTCGTGAATCTGATTATTAAGTCCTTTACTTAGTTTAAAATATGCCGCACGTGCAAATCTGTGATAGATAGCCGTGGATTTGTCTGCTTTGAAATGGTGTCCTTGAAGATAAAGACCATAAACCCAGAATAAAAAAGGTTTTGAAAGAACGCTGAAGACTTAGTATTAATTGGCTAATAAACAGAAAAGTGCTGCTAAAAATAAAAGAGCACAACCATAATGCGCGTTTAAGGTGAAATCACAGGATAAGATAAATCTTTTACCGGGAAAAAGTCCCTGTTTCTAGCGCCAGATTGTGAACACATAAATCACGAGGGCTTATACGTGTTCACAAACAATGTTCGCAGATACTAAAAACTCTTGAATTAAATGCCATATGCATAAATTAGATGATACTATCGGTTCATCGACTCAAAGCCCTCGGGCTCATCACTTCCTAGTCGAATAATATCAGGAAAATGATCGTATGAAGAGTAAGACTACAAATACGAACATAAATACGAATCATAAGGGATATGCGATGAATATAAAAGTGCTGAAATATAAATAAGATGGAGATTTACATGGTTCGGCACTAAGTCCTACATCCACGGGGGTTGGTGTTTCACTATGTATTGAATGTTTACAAAGACGAATGAATTTTGAGTATACATTAGTCTGCGGAAGCAGGGGATTTACTTACTATTCTTATTTCTCTCTATTATGTTCTCTTCTAAGGATTGTGGATTGGTCGAACCCTTCTCTCTTAGTGGAGATGGGTATTTATAGGGTTGAAACGTGGGTCCTACTTCTGAGATGCCGTTGCAACCTTATCTTCTTGTGCTTTGTGCCCATTACGCAGAGGTCTTCGGTATATGCTGCGGTCTAAGCTTGAATACGAAGAGCTATCCTCGCTTATTCCACAAGCTGATTGACGCGTGTATATCTCTTGGTATTTAATGCGGGCAGTTGGACGTCCGATCGTGTCAGACAAGTGTCTCTTAGTCTGGTCACATCCGTGTCAGTCAAACTCTCTCTCAGTCGTTGATCTTGGATCTTCCTCGGGATAGGATGTACTAACACCCGAGGGGTATTATCTGGTGCTCCTCTTTGCCATCATACCTCTGTAATCCTCAGTCCTTGACCGTCAGATCTGCTGACCGGTGATATTTTCTGATGAGATGCTCCCCTAGGTTATGACTGCTTGTTATCAAGTTTTGATGTCTCGCTTTGCATGCTTTCCACGTGTCTCTTTCTGTACACGTGGTGGATGATGAAATGTGTACATACAACATCTTTAGACTTCAGATTTTTTATTTATTTTCCATTAACAAAAATAAAGCTTCATTAACAACTTACTGACCTACATCAAGTTTTTGAGAGATTAAAGAGGATAATCATTGTGGTAAGCTCTCAATCCACAATGCAGAATTACTACTCAACCTTGCATCTTTAGAGTTTAGATAAGAATTGCGGATGCACTACCAAAAAAAACAGAAGAAAGATAAACCGCTGATTACCGAATGTTTGACGAAGTATCTCGTTTTTTCTTGCCGGAAGCTTAATTAATTGGGTAGTTCTGAGAATTATTACAATCTCATGATAATCAAGAAATAATAGTTGAAACAGATGAAGAAGGAATTCTTGTATTACAAAAGAAAGAATTAAAGAACGTTAACAAATGAATGGTTTGTTCAGACACATTTAATACAGAAAGAAACAGCTGTCCTATTCAGACAGGACTTAGACATCTGACTGAACAAACAATGATACTCAAGTCAAGACTGACTTGACTTGAGTTGACTAACATTCCTATTATCCCCCTTCAAACTGATAATGGTCACAACAATCAGTTTGAAAAAAGAGAACACAAAACTAAGAAACAGAAAAAGCAACATGTTTAGGCAATCCACAATCAGAGCTAGAAGCATAAGAAATAAAACCAGTATCCAATCCTGCTGAAATAGGAGTATGTGCTGGAACAGTTGAAGTATATGCAAAATTTGCTGAAGGAGAACCACATGTTGAAGTAGAAACAAAACTAACTAATGTAGAAGCAGAGGAGCCAAGTAACTGATGCAGTAGAGAATTAAAAGTTGGTGCACATAACCCTTTTGTAAACAAGTCTACCAGCTGATGTTCTGAAGCAATATGCTGCACATTTAAGAAACCACTAGTAACCAATTCTCTAAACACATGATAGTGTATCTTTATATGTTTTTCCCTGGAATGAGAAACATGATTAGTTGTTAAGTAAATGACACTGGTATTGTCACAGTATAGAGTAATTGGCAACTTCAAAGTAATATGTAATTCTGACAACAAAGAAGAAAGCCATTCCAACTCAGTTGTTGCCACAGATAAACACTTATACTCAGCTTCTGCAGTACACCTTGACACTATAGGCTGCTTTTTACTAGACCAAGAAATTAGTGAACTACCAAGAAAAATGGCATACCCACATGTAGATCTAGTTGTCCCAGGACAATTTCCCCAATCTGAATCAGTGTAAGCTGTTAACTCAGTTGTATCACCCTTTCTTAGTGTAACCAATAGTGCCTTTCAGGTATCTAAGAATTCTTTTTACCAATAACAGATGAACATCTACAGGAGCATGCATGAATTAACTTACATAATTAACCCCAAAACATATGTCATGCCTATTCAAGCACAAATACTGCAACATACCAACAATTGTTCTATAGGCAGACACATCTGATAAAATGGTACCATCATTGATAGACACTCTAGGTCCTTTATCCACTGGAGTGTTACATGGACTGCATTCTGTCATATGAGACTTTTTAAGTAACTCAAGAGTATACTTTTTCTGTGTGAGTAAAATATCATTAGCAGTCATGTGTGCTTCTATGCCCAAAAAATAATTCATATCCCCTAATTGCTTCATTGCAAATTGAGAACTTAAAAAGGTAACTAGATGATCAAGCAAAGCATCAGATGTACCAGTCAAAAGAATGTCATCAACATATAAAAGAAGTACCATCATTTGAGAACCAGCAACATATACAAACATAGAAAAATCTGAAACTGTCCTAACAAAGCCATAAGATAACAATGAAGAACTGAACTTTCGAAGCCATAAGCTAAACCATATAAGCTCTTTTTTCAGATGACATACTTTATTAGGGAATTCTACACTGATAAAACCTGGTGGTTGTTTTATGTAAACATTTTCAGTCAAATCTCCATGTAAAAAGGCATTGGATACATCCAAATGCCTTATTGACCAACCTCTTGTAACAGCAATGCACAAAACAACTCTAACTGTGGTGGACTTAACAACAGGACTAAAAGTTATACCATAGGCAATTCCATCTTGTTGATTATAACCCTGAGCAACCAACCTAGATTTACATCTATCTACAGTACCATCTGATTTCAGTTTAACTCTATAAACCCACTTACAACCAAAAGTATTCATATGGGGTTCTGGATCCACTAAATCCCATGTATCATTCCTTAACAAAGCCTCATTTTCATCTTTCATATAATCTTTCCAGTCATGAATTAGAATTTCTTTTTTGAAACTTTTTGGTTCAAATGGAATGTTAAGCAAAGAAGTAAAAGCAGATGGAAGAGGATATTTAACTGAAGCATAAGATACATGATCAGGAAAATTTTTGATTTTGATAATACCTCTTTGAGACCTTGTGACAATTTTTGAAGAAGAAGCTGGAACTAATGAAACTGAGGAAGTATCTTTTATAACATTAGAAGATGGAGAATCAGTAGAAGGAACTGAAGACTGATGGGGATCAACTAAAGATTGAGAATCAGTAGAAGGAGAAATATATAACTTAGTTTCAGAAAATATAACATGTCTAAAATGTAAGTTCTTTTAGAAATAGGATTGTAACATTTATATCCTTTATGAAAAATACTATAACCGATAAAAATACATTTAACTGATTTATGAGACAATTTATCAGTTCTAGAATGTCCTAGAAAAGGATAGCAAACACATCCAAAAACTCTCAGAAAAAAATAATCTGGGACACCATTAAACAAAACTTGAGAAGGAGATTTATCAAGAAGTATAGGAGTTGGAGTTCTATTTATAAGATAAGTAGCTGCAAGAAAAGCATCATACCAGTATTCTTTAGGACAAGAAACATTAAAAAGTAGTGTATTTCCCATCTCAGTAATGTGTTTATGCTTCCTCTCAGCAACACCATTCTGTTCTGGTGTTTTTGGACAAGAAATTCTCAGTTGAATACCAGATGAATCAAGAAATCCTTTAAAACTACCTTTGACTAATTCACTTGCACCATCTGTTTGAAAGGCTATAATTTTTGTTTTAAAAGCTTTTCAGTTTAACTTTTGAAATGTTGAAAACAATGTAAGGCCTCAGTTTTAACTTGCATTGGATAAATCCAATGAAATCTGTTGAAATCATCAATAAAAAGGATATAGTATCTATAACCTGCTAATGAAGTAACATGGGAAGGACCCCACTCATCACAATGAACTAGTGCAAGTGGAGATGAAGCATGAGAGGTATATAAAGAAAAGGAAGTCTTTTACTTTTTGCCAATTGACATGGATGACAAATACCTTGAAAATTAACGGACTTGACAATGATATTTTTATGAGTATGAAGTTGTTGAATTATCTTTGAAGAAGGATGCCTTAATCTGCTATGCCAAACTTGTGGAGAAGCAAGAAGAAATGAAAAGGCATATTGCAACATAGGAGTTGTAATGGGATACAAATTATTGATCATTTTACTCTGTGCTAATAGAGCATGATTATGCAAATCTCTTATCTCATATCCCAAAGGATCAAAAGTAATATAACATACATTGTCCTTAGTAAACTTAGCAACAAACAACAAATTATGCTTCATGTCTGGCACTTGTAAGACATTATCCAATCTAAAGCTTGTTTTTGGGGTGTGAATCTTAGCATTACCAACAAGAGATATATACAAAGGCTTACCATTTCCAATGATGACAATATCCTTGCCTCTGTAGTTAGAAGTATTATGCAACAAAGATTTATCCCCAGTCATATGTGTAGAAGCACCACTGTCAGATAACCAGACTGTATTGGAAGAAGATGGATCATCATTGACATTGAAACTGGTAAAGGCATGTTGAGTAGTACCAGAAGCTGTAGCTGGATCAGTAGAACAATGCATTTGGTTATCAGAAGTAGCATAATTTGCTTGAGCTATATAGCCTGATGAAGTAACACCATTTGAGTTACCACCATTTGAAGTACCAGTTGGAGGTGGATGATATCTAAAAAAGTACCTAGTAGAAATATGACCATTTTTCCTACAGATTTGACAATACAACTTTGAATAATCCACATAAGGTCTTCTACTACCACTTGAACTAGGGCCATTAGAAGAATTTGAATTCGACCCATGCTGATATTGGTTGTTCTTAAAATTTCCACCATTACCATTCTTGTTACCACCATTCCTTTTATTATTATGATAACCATTAGAAGCATTCCTAGCATAAAAAGCAGTTGAATTCTGTTCTTCATAAACATTAGCAGCTTGTTGTTGTCTGTCATCTAAAAATTGTTCATGAGAAAGTAATTTTTCCTTCAACTCACCAAAAGTATATGGTGTTTCTCTATTTTGTAAAGATATGACAAACACATCATAATCACTGCTTAACCCATTGAGGACAAACATTAGTAAATCTCCATCATTAACCTTTTCTCCAATTGCAGCCAAATAATCTGCTATTGACTTAATCTTTTGAAGATAAACCACAATAGATTGATTTCCTTTCTTAATTCCATGTAATTGGGTTCTAAGCATATTTTTCCTAGCCATAAATTGAGTTCTAAAGCTTGTTGCAAGATAATCCCAAATATATTTAGCAGTTGCAAGACCAAGAACATCACCACTAACAGTTTCACTAAAAGTAGCCTTGAGACATGTAGACACAAATCGATCTAACTTTCTCCAAGAAATCCATTCTGGGTTTACAATTTCAATTCCATCAACAATGATTTTCTGTGATGGTTCTTGCAATTCACCATTTACATAACCAAACAGATCGGTAGAGATCAAAACACCTTCAAATTGATCATGCCATAACAAATAATTTGACCCATCCAATTTCATAGAAACAAAATTCGTAATATTTGTAAAAGGAAGTGAAGAAGAAATACCAACGGAAGTTGACATTGTGGATGCAAACTGATTTACAGGAGTGATGTTGTTGATTGAATTATTGATGTTGTTGTTGTTGTTGTTACGTCGTGTTTGTTTTGTGGATCGATTTCTATTGTAATTACTTGATCTAGTTATTACCATAAAGAAACAGGATGAACCCTAAAAGTGAATGAGAAAAATTGTTGAATTTTTATTGCCCAAAAGCTGAAAATTATTGAGAAAAATTATTAAGCTTGTATGATTAACAGGATCGTTATGGCTATGATACCATGAGAATTATTACAATCTCATGATAATTAAGAAACAATAGTTGAAACAGATGAATAAGGAATTCTTGTATTACAGAAGAAAGAATTAAAGAACGTTAATCAATGAATGGTTTGTTCAGACACATTTAATACAGAAAGAAACAGCTGTCCTATTCAGACATGACTTAGACGTTTGACCGAACAACCAATGATACTCAAGTTAAGACTGACTTGACTTGAGTTGACTAACATTCCTATTAAGTTCTATTTATCCTTTGATGAAAAAAGTTGAATTTCTATATAAACAAAAACGACCTTTCAGTCTAAAATGAGACTCGGGGTAGTCTTTTCAGTACAAATCGATTCTGGACCAGATGATTTAGTCATGGAATTGTTTAGAATACGGGAAAGACAGATAATCCACCTTTTTTTTTTTTGAACTGGGTAACCATATTATTAAACTTGGCCAAATTGGGGTATATCCAGATTAATTGAGACATACCAATTTTAAACCCATCCAAGATGGTGTGCTAAGGGGTGTCTAAAAACGTCAATAGACCAAATCGACCTTACTATTAATTCATGAATTCAACCTTAAAACTTATCAAAACAATTTTCAAAAGTTCTTTAAAACTCTAACCATATATGATGAAATAAAAAAAAAAGTAGAATCAAAACGAAACAAAAAACAAAACATACGGGATTTGAGATTGGATAGGATTTTGTACCAAATGTCAACTGAGATTGGGTATAAAATCATACCCAATCTTAAATCCCTTATGATTCCACATTTTTATCAAAAGTCGGCATGGTATTTTTTATCGACCTTGCCGACTATTAGTAGTAGTCGACAATGTATTTTTTTTTGCCGACTAGTATTAGTCGTTATCTTCCTAGGTAGAATATCGTAACGACTTTTCATATATGAAATTGGCATTTACAGGGTTGTCATGATATTCATCATTATACCTTGACGACTATAGTTTAGTCGGAAGGTTATGAAATTAATACCTTGCCGACTAATCATGTATTTGTAACACCTTTCTCTGTATGTCAAAAATCCTTCGGCGGGGTAATTTTTTGTCGACCTTGCCGACTTTTCATACTTTCAGAATTGAAAGTGTTGGTTCCTTCTGTAATTTTGAGTATGAAATCACTCAGCAACTTTGCAATCCCCTTTGTATAAGTGTTTGGCTAGTGTGGTTTCGTTTTCCGTTACAAAAAAAAAATATCAAAAAAAAAACCCTTAAGAATCATAACATTCAATCCAAACAATACCTAAGTTGCGAATTTTAATTCAACTAATTAACTAACTAAATTAGTTAACCTAAACACATTATTACTGTTAATTAAGCAAGGGTAGATTTGGCGCTTTGAAAATAACTGGTTAAGGGGTGTTGTGTGTTACTTCATAATGACTCGGGTTTTGTCTTATTAGGTATACCCCAATTATTTTGAGTATACCCCAATTTGGCCAGGTTATTAAAAGGTAGAAGTCACAACTCTTTGATAGATTTTTCCTCTCTTGTCATTGAATACAATATTTTGTAGAAAGGATGGACAGGTGAGTTCCCAACTGGTTTTTGTCGCCGGTGTATTGCTTTGGATTTGGTCTTTAACTGCCTTATTTGCCAGTTCGTCCGCCGCCTGGTTCGACTCTCTCTTAGTATGTGTAAGCCTATAGGTTGGAATGTCCCGCATGAGTGATTTGATTTCTTTGAGCATATTCAAAAGGTACCACGGTTTTGGTTCTTGTGTTTGTAAGAGTGTTACCAATGATTGTGAATCTACTTCGAACCAAACCTTAGGCCATTGACGTTGAATAGTACATGCATTTCTTCCATGGAATGTTATGGTTAATATTTGTTTTTAAGTTTTTTTCCATTGAATAAGTAAACGTCCAATCTGGAAAGCACGGACACGACGCAGATACAAGGACCGACAAAATTCAAAACTATCAGGACACAGACACGTTTATATATTATAATAGTTAAATAATTTTTATATACTAAGATCGTAGTGTTGTAATATATCAAGTAAATTAATCACACAAATACATGAAAAAACAACTCAATTTTATGCAATTAGGTTAGCCCATCTGTTGAAAAAGTAACTATTACACTAAATTTCTTAACACACTAGATTACCCAACTAGTAAAATGGAGTATAGATTTCTACACGTGTGTCGTGTCGGTGTCTCACACACGTCTGGCACCGACGAGACGCCAATACTAACGTGTCGGTGCTTCACAACGTCCAATGCACAAATATATGTATAGCAATTTTAGAGTCTTTTTTTATGAGCACGACATGTGTAGTTGCAGGAAATCCTACACTACACCCCTCATATGATTTCATTATTAACCAACTCATTTTTAGGTTTACACTCTTAATTTTATTGATTAATCTTTGAATGTTCTTACAAGAAAAGATAAAGAAATCAAGAATGATCTCTGCTCTGAACTTTATCTCTCCTATTTACTTGTTTCTTACTCAAAAAAGATCTCCCCTCTTCTTTACAACTCGAACGACTATTTATAAAGAAATACATAGTGGATGACAGCTAATCTGTCCTTTATTTTCGGGTATGGTTTGCGACATTCTCGCAACCTTACAAATGTTAATTTCGCAAACTCTCTAATTTTCGCAGAACTATCATATCTTTCTCGTGATCTTTGCTGACGTCATTTATTTTATCATTTCTGAAATTGTTCTACGACGCTGTTGTGTTGTGTCATTGATAATTTCGTTGAAACATTATCGTTGCCAGATTCTGATCCTACATCTTGCCTCTTCTCATATCTTCTCTGCAAAGTAGTGAATGATGTGAGAAATGCCGCAGTTGTTCATCTTTTAATATTCTGCATTTATCACACGTATTCTTTCTTCCATTTGTTTCTTGACACGTCTTTTGTAACCGCTACTTTTCAACCGCTCACGTCTCTTCGTCTTAATGATGTTTATTTCTTCGAGTAAAAAAATCCCCTTTATATACTCTTCTTTCCATTTTTCTTTTTACTTTCTCTTCTATTTTTATTCTCTCATCTCTGCAACTCTGTTATTCTTCTGCAAATTCTGCTGCTGTAATTTTTTCCTCCTTCAATCCTCTTACTTTTCATACATTCCCATACTCTATATTCAAACATGGCTCCAAGTGGTCATATATATGAAAATAATTTACAGGATGTCCAAAAAGATCTTGCTGATAAAGGTTTCACACTCTCCACCATTCCTGGTGAAAATGCCAAATCAATTCTTTCTGTCAAACTTTTCTCTGATCAGTATTGTGATGATCAATCAATCATAATTTTTCTAGGTCAGATTCTCGCAGGTCTCCCTATTCCTCTTTATAACCCAGATCTTCCTTTATTTTATGAAATTCTCGCTCACTCGGGATTTTCGCGAGCTATCTTCCAACTGAGTGGGGACTGCATCCGTCTGATGCTAGAGTTCGCTAATCGTGGTGCTGGTAGAGGATCTCTTTAATCCAAAGAACATAGGGATACTAAATTCGCAAACCTAGAGATAGTTGCTGAAAAATACACATTAGCGAATTTCTTTGAGAACTATGAACTTATCTCCATGAAGAAAGAGAATACTCGCTGGGGTATTCGCTTAAAGAGGAAAGATAACATTGATGAAGCCAAAATTCTCATGCAAGATATTGATTGGAATTCTGGTAAAAACACAACTCCTCGCCAGTCCAAAGATGATAAATGGTGTGTTTTTCCTTTAATGCTAAAAGGACCCTACATTGCTGGGTCAAATGTTCTTCCTGCGAATCTCGCTGCTTATCAACCTTGGGTCTTCTCTTGGACCGAAAAGGAGAAAGAGGTATATTTCTTCCCATTTAACTCACTTTATATTTCTTTATTGATTTTCATAATTCTGTTCTCTAACTCTTGCGACATTCCGCAGATTCAAAAACTGAAAGATAGTTATAACAGGACTGGGAAGTCTAGTACTCTGTTAGCTCTTCGCTCATACACAGATGAGGTAAAAAAATTTCTCTTATGATTTTAAACAGTATACTGTTACTTCAATACTTCCATTTCTTATTTCTATCTGTGTGTGAAGATTATTGTTGAAGTAGAAGAATCTGCCGATGTTGCGAAAATTGGTGATAAAGGTAAAGGTGCTCTTCGCAGGGAAAAATCAACTGGTCCTCCTCCAAAGAAAAGGAAAGTTCGTTCTTCTTCTCCTTCAAATATTCTTCCTCACGAAAATTCAGAAAGTGACAAGGGTGATGAGGACAATGATGATCTTGCTGCAAGTGAAGATTCTCCACC
The DNA here is from genome assembly GCF_003573695.1 of Papaver somniferum. Taxonomy (NCBI): domain Eukaryota; kingdom Viridiplantae; phylum Streptophyta; class Magnoliopsida; order Ranunculales; family Papaveraceae; genus Papaver; species Papaver somniferum. Next base: position 173,731,906 of record NC_039358.1, read on the forward strand.
TTAATCTTCTATGGCTAAGCTCTCTGGCCTCTTTTCTGATTCTCTACAAGGAATGGGAGATAGCCGATTCGCAAATACCTGCAAATCTCTCGCTACCCTTTGCGATGTCCCTTTACTGGATGGTGATAGCTCTCTTCGTGGAGTTTCTAGATCAGTGACTCCCGACTTCTTGCATTCTCTCAATAGTCTGGTATACTTTTATCCTTTTACTTCTTCATTGTTATAACTCAAAATTTCTTTCTATATTTATATTTTTTTTATATTTTTTCGCAGGCTGGAAAAATTTCTTTTGCTGTTGCCTCAGATCTAGAGAGAAGACGTGAAAATCTTGAAAAGAAGAATCTTCAATTTCGCAAAAAGAATGAAGAATTAGAAGCTGAAGTTAAAGGTCTTCGCGAGAAAAATAGACAATTAGAAATTGATTTTTCTTCATATAAGAACAAAATTTCTAGTCTTCAGCAAGCTAATAATCAGCTTTACGGTATGTTACTTTTCTTTTTCCCTTTATTCATTCATCCTGTTGTTTTATCTTATTTAAATGATCCTTTTTGCAGACATTTATGGTCTTTCTGATGAAGCTACCCTTCTTCGTTCATTTCCTAATGCCTTGGATAATGATACCCTTCTTGACGTCTTAACAATTCCTTAAATAGCTTCTCAAATGATAGAATTTCATCTCTTTCTCTAAATGAGCTTAGATCTAAATTTCGCCTCTTAGAAATTGATCAGATCTAGTTTAGGCTTAGCCAACCGATTTAAGCGTCTCCTTCTTGATTCTAAAGAGAAAACCAAAGTTAAGAACCAAAATTAGCGGTCTCATAGATGATAAGGATCGCATCTCTGATCAAGGTGCCAAGGCTTTGGCGAAATTCCAAGAGGCTCTTCTTGAAGTTCAACTTGAACGAGATGAAGCTAACCGCAAGAATATCGAACTCTGCGAAAGGGAAAATCAAATTCGTTCTCGTCTTCTTATAAGTAGTGAGGATGAATTTGTTTGGGCTGCGAAAATCTTAGATGATGCTAGAAAAGATTTAGGTGTAAATGTTAGTCTCCAAGTTGAGCATACAGCCTTGATTAGAGATATGATTTCTGACAGAGAAGGTTCTAACTGCTCTTCTTTACTAATTTTGCTTTATGAATTCTCATCAAGTTAATAATTGATTGTCTTTTGTTCGCAGATTCTGAAAATAGATATCGTGAAAAGATTGAAGAACTGAAGCTGAAAAGGAGGAACTCGCAAAGAATCTTTCTTCTCGCAACGACAAGTATTCTAGATTAAAGAATCAAATCAAGATCACTGTTGCGAATTTTAAGAATGATGCTATGCATTTTCGCAATCAAACTATCCAAATGGTTTGTGACGATCATAATATCCCACATTCTGATTATCCTTGTCTTTGGAAGAAATCCCACAGAATACTCCCAGTTTGATTATCTCTGATAGCGAAGCTGACGATGAAGAATCTGATAGTGATGGAAGTTCTGATGGTGATGAAGATTCTGACGCAGACGAAGAAGGAACAAGTCTGATGAAGATAATGAAGGATTAACTAAGAATAGTCTTTATTTCTTTCTTTGATTCTTTGTAATACTTGTACATTTATTTCTTCTTTCTGTATATTTGTGTTTCTTTCATTTTGACCTGCATTAATTAAAACAATTCTTCTTTGCAATACAGTTAATCAATATAATCATTAATTCTTGAATCTTTGAGTAAATCTATCATATGGAGACAAATAACATTTTCTAATTTCATACATTCCCATACTTGCCTCTGTTATTTGAATCCAAATGAGAGATTTCATAAAAAAATTCTTATTGTATAACTTCGCAATCTTATGCGAAGTGAATTTTGTTTCTTTTCAAAATCTCATTCCTGTGTGGTCTTATTTTTCCTTCCTAATTAAAGGTCTTATTATGCCACCTCTTGTCATTGCGACAAAATCGCAGGACGTCCTTGCACTTTCATGCAAAAACCCATTGATCTTGCCTTAACTTTTTCTTTTGTATTATGGCCTCTTCAGGAATGTTGCGACAATATGACAGGCCTAAATATTCTTGCGAAAATGAAGCCCCATGACATTGCCGTCTTGCGACGAAATCGCAGGACGTCTTCGCACTTTCATGCGAAAACCCATTGATCTCGTCTTATCCTTTTCTTTTGTATTATTGCCTCTTCAGGATTGTTGCACAAATATGACAAGCCTTAATATCCTTGCGAATAAAAAGCCTCATGACATTTGCGTCTTAAGACACTTATCAGCTCCCTAATGGAGGGTGCCGCCCTTATCTCCCCCTGGTTGCCCCTTCAAGGAGGCGTACTTCTACCATACAAGGTTAGCTCCTCCCATCCAGTCTTAACAACAACCAGTTGTTTTCGCAGCCTCTTATCCCTTTTACCTATAGGGCTTATGGTTACGAGACTGCACCCTAAGTGGGGTTTTCTTCAGGCCGAGTGCAGTATAAGCCAAGACTTGTCAAGAATGGCAAGTACGCTTCAAACGTCTCTGGCACTCTTGACTCAACCGTGTACCTCGGCGCCTTGATCAGATCTGCACTCCTTGGGAGAGTCCTTATTACCTTAGTCGCCCAACCTAAGTCATATGCTTAAGCTGAGAATCCAAGGTGCCTCTCCCGGATGGGCTTCATTGACCCCAAATCTCCATGACTCAGGTTCCGGTGGCGGTGTAGCCTTTCCCTGAGTCATGCAATAGGTACCCCCTTATATGACGTACTTTAGGTCTTACATTTGCCTCTTGCGAAATTGTATTCGCGAACTAGGGTGTACGCCATAAAGGTTGCCTCTTTTCTTTTGTCTTTTCTCTGATTATCTGTAAAATTCATTATCTCTGCGAGAGTCTCGCAAATCATCATATTGTATCTGAATTTCGCAATCTCAATTTTGCCATTCAATCAAATGTATTTTTGAGAATTTTGCTTATTGCGAGAGTATCGCAACAACTTAATCATTCATACATTTCTTGTTTTTATTACCTTTGTCATCCTCTGCTTCTTTATTATTTTCTGCTACTGCTTCCTTAGTAGTGGTATGTTCATTATTTTATTCTGAGCTAGCATTAGTTTCGCAACATCTCTTCTCCTTTCCTTTCGATTGTATCCACCATCAACCTCTCACTTCTTTGTGTATCTTTGATTTTGTGTCGCCATTTTCCTTCTTGTTTGCTCTTCCTTCGCAAGATTCTATCTCAGTTTCGTAACACCTCTTTCCTTCAACCCAATCTCCCTTTATGATTCCTACACCACTGGGGTGAGGGAATTTGATGCACTGGTGGAAAGTTGAAGCTACACCTAGAATCCCATGTAGCCAAGGTCGACCAATTAACGCATTGTAGGGTGATTCTACATCAACGACACAGAATAAGATTTCAGAAGATATTCCCTTCAATGGAATTCGCATAGTAACCTCCCCTTTAGGCTTGTTAGCAGTACCATTAAAACCATATATCTTATATGTTGATGGTATAAGATCATCATCTCTTCCACCCATGGTTTTATAAGTATGATA